>NC_143132.1:127082643-127385699 GCF_059928025.1 Delphinapterus leucas | reverse complement strand
CATTAACTTAAAAAAAATACCTGCAATCCACTAAAAGATGGAACAAAATAAACTCCTTCAGAATCTTCCAAACTTTTGGCCATTTTTTCAGTTTCAGCAGCATCTGTGAACAGATCTGCAAAAACAAAAACAAACAAACAACAACAACAAAACCCTAAAACAAAACGAAGGGTTTGGGGAGGGACAAACAGAATTATGTTATATGACTAGTATTCACCTGCATCAGCATTTATTACGAATATAATGTGAGAGGTCGCTCACTTAAAAGGGTCAACACAAAGGCAATCTGCCCTAGTGCTATCTGGGTTCTCCCACTGCAAAGGTTTATGGCCCATGGAAAGGACAAGGGAGACAGAAGACCCTCTTAGATGGGCTCTGGATGTAACAGGCCTTACTTTTTTCCTTTAAAGATAATTGGGCTGTTTAAGAATCAATTCTATGTATTTTTTGGCATTAAAAACTTTATTCTCCTAAAGATTACACCCATTCTAGTTTTCTGATGAAAAGATCATCTATCTGTAACAAACAAGAGAGTCAACTGAAAAACTATTCCATCTAAGGAGTTCAGTAAAGGGCCAGTAACACAGAGATACACTAAAAGTCAATTTTTATAAAACAAACAAAAAATCAAGATCTAATTTACTTAGTATACTTTTTTATTGAAGTATACATATAGGAAGATGCACAAATGCTAAATGTACAGCTGGATGAATTTTCACAGTGTGAATACACCCAGGAAACCAACACCTAGGTCAAGATGCCAACTTCTTTTGCTCAACATCATGTTTGTGAGATTCCTTTTGTTACAAGTAGTTGTACTTCATTCATTCTCATGCCTGTATAGTATTCCATTCTCACCATATACAGTTCATTCAATTATTCTACAGCTGATACGCATATGGGTAGTTTCCAGTTTGGGGCTAATATAAATAGGCCACTTTGAACACTCATGTACCTTCTTTTTGGTAAGCATATGTATATGTTTCTGTTTGTTATATACCAAGGGATGGAGTTGCTGGTCCTAGGATCTTCACATTTAGGACTAGCTTTAGCAGATACTGCTGAATCATTTTCCAAAGTGGTTTTGCCAATTTAAGGCTCTTGCCAGGCATGTGAGAGTTCCAGTTATCCCATATTCTTGTTAACAATTGATACTGTCTATGGTTTTCATTTTTACTGTTTGGTGGTATTGCACGATAGCTTGATTTTGTATTTCTCTGTTGACTAATGAAGTTGAAATCCTTTTCATTGGCCATTTGGATACACTTGTTTGTAATGTGACTCCTGAATAAGCATGTGAGACTGACAGCATAGATCAGATGCAAAAGATCAGGAATTGGTCATAATAAATATTGCTGGCCTTATACAGTAATACTTAAGTTGGTTTTATTTTCTTGTATGTTTTGTTATTCTTATAATGAAGAATTGATTAAAGACAAGACGTTTAAGGAACACCTATGATAAAACTATGGTTAATGAGGATCGCTCAATAATTATTACAAATTTTACTCAAAATGACAGTTATCAGATCCATAAGTTACATTCATTTGTTCAAAATGTCCAATAACACATCAAAATTGACAGCACTTCAAAAACTAATATATTAAGAAGAAAACACTGCTCTTAAAATCTATACTTTGAAGAAATCATGTCCAAATGTCTAAATTTTTCAACCAAGATGTGGAAAACATACTAGATGGCTGGTTTGAGGAAAGTTTTTGGTAACAGACAAAGAAACAGGGGGAAGAAAATCTAGTTTGTCCACATTCTTTACTGGTTGTTCTGTCCTTGCTTGAAGAATTTCTCTAAACAATCTTCTTCCTAAAATGCTCACCAATGAGCTGATTAATGGAAAGTCCTGTGGAGTAGGCAGACTTCACTCTGTCTCTCCCAGTGAATGCAACTAAGAATCCTGGATGCAATACACAGAAAAGCTATCTGAAGACTCAAAAGAATAAGCTAGCAGTCCAACCAAGGAACTCTGAGTACCACCAAACCAGCAGTGAGTTTCCTGTTTTTTATTTTCTCTGATATCTCCTGTCCTAGAATCAGGGACAGCCTGAAACCTGAAACTTGGGTCTGTACACCAGGTACAAATATGAAGAGCTTCTGAAGAAGCCCCTCTTTTTGGTCTGAGGAGTGAGAGTCAGGGGTCTCCACAGGACAGAGAGTGGGGAAATGATCCTGTTTTTTTTGTTTTTTGAATGTTTTTTCATTCTACCTGAATGAGAGAGAAAAAACATTGTATCTTCATGTTTTTGCAAAAACAAATAGGAAGGATAAACCAAAAACAAATGTAGTGATTATCTACAAGAGGTAGGAAGACAGGGTGAAGGGAGAGGAGAGGGAGTCAACTGCTCCTTCTTTTATGAATTTGACTTGGAAATCATGTTAAAATTCCACATTAAAAAAATGTTTTTAAAAAGGATGCAGAGGGAAAAAAACTAAAAATGAATGGTAACAGAAACAAATGAACCCAGTTCTTTTCAAATTAATAAACTCACCGAAGGGAGAAGAAAAAGAATTAATCCAGGTAATTTGAATAGCATGCTTGGACCATATACCCTTAATATAAAGAAAAAAAAACCTTTGAACATTGTTTGTTGGAGTGGTATGGGTCTAGTAACTCAAACTCTTTGGTGTATATTTTAAGATTGAGCAAATAAGTACATAATATTAATGTTGTTGGGAGCCAGGTTCTCGACGTGGTTTTTTCCACGTCGAGAAAAAACAAGTGGGAGACAAAAATATAGAACAGGGACCCTGCTCTCTCTCTCACACACACACACACACATTTCCAGCTCTGCTACAAAGGCATTCCAGTCATTGTTCTTATATGTTTTTTAATTTTTTTAAAATTTATCAAATTGTACATTTACTTATTGGCTGCACTGCATAGCTTGTGGGATCTTAGCTCCTCAACCAGGGACTGAACCCGAGCCCTCAGCAGTAAAAGTATGGAGTCCTAACCTCTGGACCACCAGGGAATTCCCCCAGTCATTGTTTTTATTTTTTTAATAAATGTATTTATTTATGTATTTATTTTTGGCTGCATTGGGTCTTCGTTGTTGGGTCTTAGTTGCTGAGCACGGGCTTTCTCTAGTTGCAGCAAGCGGGGGCTACTCTTCATTGCGGTGCACGGGCTTCTCATTGCAGTGGCTTCTCTTGTTGCAGAGTTTGGGCTCTAGGCGTGCGGGCTTCAGTAGTTGTGGCACGTGGGCTCAGTAGTTGTGGCTCGCAGGCTCTAGAGCGCAGGCTCAATAGTTGCGGCCCATGGGCTTAGTTGCTCCGCAGCATGTGGGATCTTCCCGGACCAGGGCTTAAACCCATGTCCTCTGCATCAGCAGGCAGATTCTCAACCACTGCACACCAGGGAAGTCCCTCATTGCTTTTAAATACCATTTCCCACTAAAAGGAGGCAGGGCTCATTGGAAAAGTGGCTAATTCCAGGGCAGGGATACAAAAAACACAAGATGAGCTTAAAACCACCTTGTGCCAGAAATTAAGGAAGTGCTCAAAAATAATACAGATAGACACTTCAAAGACATAGAAGCTAGACTGAGGAAGTTTTCACTGGCCAAATCTGGGGCTATTTGAGCATGAAAAAAAATAAACAAATAAGAACTGTAAAAATTATAACCTGCTGAATAAGATAAGAAACCATGAGTTTATACCAATAATAAATTAACAGAGGAGAAGGGAAAGCTCTTCCTTATATAACAGAATGCTAACTAATAAACAGAGGGAAAAATGGAGTTAGAAAGCACCATTTTGCAACTATCATAGTGAAGACTGATCCAGGTAGGAATCATCAATGAAAGCTAAATTTAGGGGATGGGGGAAGTTTGGTGAGAAAAGGGGTATCTAGCTAATCTCAAAGTATCTCACCACATATTATTTATTACAAAAAAATGGTAATTATACAATGGAGAAATCAGAAAATATCTTATGCACTTGAACAAAACTGACAGAACCAAAAGAGGAGTAAGAGGCACTTTGCATGTCCAGGTATGTATTCTGAGAAAGACACATTATCACTTATGTATAATTTCAGTCCAAACTATATAACCTGGATCTAGACATGAAACACCCAAATTGAGGGACATTCTATAAAATAACTGACTTATATTCTTCAAAAATGTCAATAGAAACAGAATAGTTGATGAAACTGTTCTAGATTAAAGGAAATTATACAATAAGCAATCCTGAACTGGACCCTGTATTGGAAAAAAATTGCCATGAAGGACAGGATTGGGACATCTGACAAAAGTATTGTACCCACCGTTAAATTTTCTGAAGTTAATAACCATACGTTAGCTATGTGAGAGAATATTCTTGTTCTTAGGAAATACATAGTGAAATACTACAGGAAAAGAAGTAAGATGCATGCAAGCTATTATCAAAGAGCTCAGAAAATTATATAGATATTTATCTATCTTATAGCATATTGGATGGATAGATGGATGGGTGGGTAATAGATAGATAGGTAAAGCAATTATGGCAAAATGTTGAAACATAGGGATAATCTGGGATAAAGGGTATACAAGAATTTTTGTACTATTTTTACAAGTTTGAAATTATTTCAAAACAAAAAGTTAAAACAGTTCTCATTTTCTCTTCTCTCTTTCTCCACCCCCCCACATATACGTATATAAACTCACTGAAACGTATATAGGGTAACTTAGATATGTTTAAAAGAGATTTAGTGTATCAATCTACCTTTTATGATTTGCATACTTTTACCATTTTTGGGTTGGAAATTTAAAATGCTTCTCTTTATTTGCATATTAATAAGCATTCATCACTTTCATCTAAGTACTAATTTTTACAGAATTATAGTCATTTTCTTTATTTTCTGGACACTATTAAATTGTGTTTCAAATGTTTTCCTTGGCCCTATGCTACTTAAGAAAAGACATTTCAAATTTCCATGTGGCTAAGTACCATTTAAATACTGTTTTTACTATTCATTTCTAACTGTATTACATAACAGGCTGAGATGTCCCACTCTTGTTTTTTTGTTTTTGTTTTTGCGGTACGCGGGCCTCTCACTGTTGTGGCCTATCCCGTTGCAGAGCACAGGCTCCGGACGCGCAGGCTCCGCGGCATGTAGGATCTTCCCGGACCGGGGCACGAACCCGTCTCCCCTGCATCGGCAGGCGGAATCTCAACCACTGCGCCTCCAGGGAAGCCCTGAGATGTTCCACTCTTGCTTGTCTAAGTACGGCACTGAGAAAAGGATTTGGTTCTGTGCGTGTGTGTGTGTGTGTGTGAGAAAAGGGATTTACACAGACTTGAAATAAAAACATAGATGAACAGGAAGAAGAATGAAGAACAGAAAAGATGTACACTCTGTTGTCTATTCTTGACCAGCAATTTGCCCCATAAATTACACATCACAGAATTAAAAGCATTTATTGGAAGGAAAAAAAAAATACCATTTTGAAACATTGGACAGGAACATTACTTTCTTTTGTAGAGCAAGCATGCACACACATAAAATCTTTAAGCCCAGCTTAATTAGGGGCTCTTTTTAGTGTTAAGATCACTTCAATCTCTTAAAAGGATATTCAAAACTATGTTCTTAATGTATGGAAATAAAGTGTTTACATTACAGTAAGAAAACTTAAATCAGTTTGGTATAAGAGCAGCTCAAATAAAATAGAACAGAGAAGTCTGGCCTACTACCAGGAAAAAAATATATTTTTATTTGGAAAACACTTTATTTGTATCCTTTGCTTTCTCCATATTGAGATCTTTGTTCTAGCTCATTTTGGGTAATTTCTTCAGAAAGTATATACTGCATGGCCAAGAAATGTGCCTTTTGCACTTAATCTGAATGACGTCTTAGCCGGACCCTGGAATATTGGCTCCCTGTTCTTTTTTCTCTGTAATGGGTAGATGTTGTTCCACTTTCAAAATTTTACAACTAACTTCCAGGCCGGTCTGATTCCCTTCTCTTTATAAATCAACTATTCTTCCTGTCTCAACTCTTTTCTTTATTCTTGGGATTCAGACAATTCATCTACATATGACTGTCTTAGTGTGTGACTTTTTTAAACTTGGTAAAGCCATTTCACTCTGAAAACTTAGGTCTTTCTTCAGTTCAGGGACATTTATTTTCAATTCTCTCTTCAATTTTTACATTTTCATAATTCCATTTTCATATTCTAGAAAAGAGACAATTAGTCACATATTTCTTTCCTCTGATCTTTCCTCTATATATCTTACCTTTCAGCTTTATTTTCTATTTTTTCCCTTTTTGTTGTTAAATTCTTCCTGATCCCTACTTGGGTTTTCAGTACTGTCCACTTTACATTTTATTAATTTCTTTACATATTATATATCACGGTTTTTGCCCTTTGAAATTCTTTATTTGTTCCCAACATTTTTTCGCAATATTTTCTTTTATCCATTTACTGTTTTATTTTTGTTGTTGTTTTATATATATATATATATATATATATATTTTTTTTTTTTTTTGCAGTACGCAGGCCTCTCACTGTTGTGGCCTCTCCTATTGCGGAGCACAGGCTCTGGACGCGCAGGCTCAGTGGCCATGGCTCATGGTCCTAGACACTCCGCAGCATGTGGGATCTTCCCGGACCGGAGCACAAACCCGTGTCCCCTGCATCAGCAGGCGGACTCTCAACCACTGCGCCACCAGGGAAGCCCTGTTGTTATATATTTTTAATAAGTTTATGTATTTATTTATTTTTGGCTGCGTTGGGTCTTCGTTGCTGTGCCCGGGCTTTCTCTAGTTGCGGCGAGCGGGGGCTACTCTTCATTGCAGTGCGTGGGCTTCTCATTGCAGTGGCTTCTCTTGTTGTGGAACGCAGCCTCAGTAGTTGTGACGCACGGGCTTAGCTGCTCAGTGGCATGTGGGATCTTCCTGGACCAGGGATCGAACCCGTGTCCCCTGCATTGGCAGGCGGATTTTGAACCACTGCGCCACCAGGGAAGCCCACTGTTGTTGTTATTTTAATCTTCTGTTTCCTCCATGACATCGGCCTCTGTGGGAGCCACCTGTTGTGCTTTATCGAATTTGGTCACCCTCCTTCAAGGTACTGGATGTTCTTGAATGCTTTGTGCTCTCCTTCAGGTCAGGCTTATGGGGTTGGCAGGCAGTGAGAGGTAAGGGAATGAATACCCTTGGCTCTCGGGTTTCTCAGAGTTTGAGAAAGATTGGGCCTCTCCACTTATCCTGGAAGAGGAGCAATTCAGACCAATCAGTACTGACGTCCACTGTTATTAGGTTCTCCCAGGAGTGGGGAGGCCCAGCTTTTTCTTCTCCACATCTGAGGGGATTTTCTCTTGGCTCAGCAGGCTCGATCCATAGAGAACATCTACAGGGTCCTCACCAGCCTCTGGTATTTTCACCAATAACACTCAGTTGGTGCCCTCTACAGACCCTGGGTCTGCACAGTCTCCTTGACAACTCAAGGTTTCATTCATGACTGGGTTCCACTCCAGCTGCAGCCATATTTATCTTACTGTGTGTCATCCCAGCAGGAAGCAAGAGGGATGCAAGACCATGAACAAAAACCCTACTCACTAGCAATAGCATGTAACCATTCACCACCACCTAATTAGTTCCTAGATGAGAGAATGTTTATCTCCTCTCCTCTAATGAGAGAGGCTGTTATCTCTCTTCAGAAGAGGCCCAGAGAGAAGAAATCAGTTTCCTTTATTTCTAGTAAACAAGAGTCCTGGGTAATTTACAATGTATACTGGGAGTCTGATGGGGCTTGCCTGGAGCAGGCAGATGTGACATGTAGCAATTAAAAGTGGAATTGCTAGGGAAAAGATGTCCCCTGACCCGAGTTACTGGAGGACAACAGAGATGGGAACTGTCTCAGTTGTAGAAAAGAAATAGGGCGTTCTTTCAGTTCCTTAAATAGGCCATGCTTCTCCCTGCTCA
Source organism: Delphinapterus leucas (assembly GCF_059928025.1). NCBI lineage: Eukaryota > Metazoa > Chordata > Mammalia > Artiodactyla > Monodontidae > Delphinapterus > Delphinapterus leucas. The sequence goes on along the minus strand of NC_143132.1, from coordinate 127,377,778 downwards.
GGGCCTTCTTCACTGGTCCTCTCTGCTTGGGCTGCTCCTTGACCAAGTGCTTTTCCCATCTGTCCAACCACTCTTGTTCTTCCTTCAGTCCTAGCTGAAACACGACTTCTTTTTCTATTTTTTTTTTTTTTAGTTGCAGATGACTTTTTAAAAATAAATTATTTATTTATTTAATTTATTTATTGTTTTTGGCTGCATTGGGTCTTTGTTGCTGTGCACGGGCTTTCTCTGGTTGCGGCGAGCGGGGGCTACTCTTCGTTGCCGTGCGCGGGCTTCTCATTGCAGGGGCTTCTCTTGTTACGGAGCACGGGCTCTAGGCACGCGGGCTTCAGTAGCTGTGGCACGTGGGCTCAGTAGTTGTGGCACACGAGCTCTAGAGTGCAGGCTCAGTAGTTGTGGAGCATGGGCTTAGTTGCTCCGCGGCATGTGGGATCTTCCCGGGCCAGGGCTCGAACCCGTGTCCCCTGCATTGGCAGGCGGATTCTTAACCACTGCACCACCAGGGAAGCCTGAAGCATGACTTCTTTAAAGAAGCTCTCTGATTCCCCAGACCAAACAAAGCACTCCCTTTAGAAAGAGATCACTGATTCTACCTCTATTTCTCTTTCCTGGTACTTAACACTAATTTCTTTTGTTTTTTTCCATTATTCATTTAATATACATCTTTCCTGCTAGACTATAACCTCTGTGAGGGCAGGGAGTGACTGTCTTATCCACTGGTGTCTCCTAGCATGTACAGGTCCAGGTTCGTACTTAGCACTTAATTACTTGTTAACTGAATAAAAGCTGGAAGACATAGAAATATTTCTAAGATTGAGATAGCAAAATAGGGAACAAAGAGTGAAGGGGAGCCGAGATGGACCAGATGAAAAGGAAAAAGAGATGATCCCATAGGAACTCAAGGGGGAAAAAAGTGAGAGAATTGGCCTGTGTGAAAAAGATTAAAAAAATAAATCTGAAAGTCAAGATGAAAGTGGTTTAAAAGAGCTTTCGTGCCTGAGCTCGACTGAGGCATTCAACCCAGCAAAGGGGTAGGAGGAAGCCACCATTCAGAGTGGAACAAACGCAGCATGTCACACAGACATAAATGCTCAGAATACACATCTTCAAGGAAATGACAGGGTCACTCAGGCTCTTATGCACTGTGTTTCTCCTGAACATAATTCAGTTATTTTCTCGATATACTCATTAAAGTGAATTCTCAGAACAGAAAGAGATATATTCAAATAAAGGTCAACTTTTTTTTACATTTCAGACAGATGTATACCAATAATGTTTAGCTCTGCCAATGATTGAATTTTGGGGCTCTCACGCTGTGGCCTCTCCCATTGCGGAGCACAGGCTCCAGACGCGCAGGCTTAGTGGCCATGGCTCACGGGTCTAGCCGCTCCGCGGCATGTGGGATCTTCCCGGACTGGGGCACGAACCAGCGTCCCCTGCATCGGCAGGCGGACTCTCAACCACTGCGCCAACAGGGAAGTCCAATGATTGAAATTTTTAAGTAAATAATTCAACTCTGAATTCTCTCTCTCTCTCTCCAGTCAGACAAATGGTCCTGCTTCCTGCCAGAGATGGGACTGGTCTTTAGGAGGGGCTTATGTGTCCACTGGAAATCACACCGCTTTTCTAGGTCAGGGCCATTTAGCTCCATCCCCCAGAAAAGAGTTTTCATCATTTGAGAATCACAGTGAATGAGCCCCAATCCAGCAAAGCAGTGGAAATGATTCCCCCTGATAATGTGTACATGATGTCAAAGGAACTTGGGAGAGATTTTTTTTTAATGAGGAATGTGAAATTATTCTGCTTTTTCTTTGCACTTTTTTTTTGGCAGGGGGAAAGAGTAAAATTAATAAAAGGTATAACTAAAAGAGAAGAAATAGGTAACCTATATTTTCTATTTCTGATAATTCTGAGTTGACTAAAGATACATGTCCAAAAAATTAAAAGAAGTACATTTAAGGAAGAAGAGACTTTTAAGTGATAAAAATCTTCCAAACAAACAATTTGTTGTTGTTGTTAATAAGTAATCTTATGATGACAATGCAGGTGCAGGCTTATAGAGAAAGAGAGAGAAAGGAAGAAATGGATTGGCATTTTCCTCCTGAAGTGTATGTTTTCTGCCAACAGAATTATCTTTGTCTTTAAACAAATCAGTTTAGTTCAAATCAGCAAAGTAGATAGCAGAGCCCCTCATAATTTAATCATCAGACATAACTATTGTTAATACTTTGGTATATAACACTACATACTGTATGCATTAAATATGGTTATATAATATATAGGCTCTTCATTATTCACAACAGTCAAAAAGTGGAAACAACCCAGATGGCCATCAACTGTTGAATGGATAAATGCTGGTTCATCCATATGGTGGAAAATTATTCAGCAATGAAAAGAAATGAAGTAATGATACATGCTACAACATGGGTGAACCTTGAAAACATTACATGCTGAGTGAAAGAAGCCAGTCACAAAAGACCACATATTGTTTGATTCCATCCATATGAAATGTCCAGAATAGGCAAATCCATAGAGACAGAAAGTCGATTAATGGTAGCTTAGGGCTGGGGGGTAGAACAGGGAGTCACCGCCAATGGGTAGGGGGGTTTCTTTTATGGAGAACAAAAATATTCTAAAATTAGATTGTGGTGATGGCTACACAACCCTGTGAAAATACTAAAAAATACTGAATTGTACACCGTAAGTAAGTGAATTATTTGGCATGTGAATTATATCTCAAAAAGCTGTTTTTAAAAAAAAGCAAAAAATATTCATACAGGCTGTTCTGCGACTGCTTCATCCCTTCCTTAATGTATCACAGACAATGTTGCATGTCAATAAGATGTGCAACTACACGGTTATTTGTGACTACAGTATTTGTGTTATTTGTACAGCGTTCTACTATATGGATGTACTGACATTTACTTACTTAACGCTTTATTATTAGACGGGAACTTATTTCCAATTGCCGTGTTAAACACCCATGTATGTACACATGTCTTTGCACACCTGTATGATTATTTTCTTAGGAAACAAAGAATAGATCTGAGGGTCAAGGGTCTGTACTCTATAAAATGATACATGTTGCCTAATTGCCCTCCAGAAAGGCCATACTAATTAACATTCATCGCAATGGGAAACAAGAATACTTTTCTCTCTACGTTTCCATCAATGCTGAGCATCGTAGAAGTAATTAATTTCTGACAATCATAGGAGACATCAATTTTTAAATGTGTATTTCTTTGATTATTGAATTTAAACAGCATATTTTAACAGTCACTTGATTTAAAAAATACCTATTCCTCTGCCTTTTGTCCAATTTTTTGGTTATCTTTTTAAATTTTTCTAACATATGCTACAAATTGTCCTTACCAGTTTGTCTTTCAACTTTGCTACAGCATCTCTCCCTACACGTTCTAATGTTTTCTATACTTACATCTATTATTCTTTTTCTTTATGGTATCTGGCTTTAATGCCTAGCCTTTTACCATCCCAATGTCATAAAAATAACATCCTGTATTTTCTTCTAGCACGTCATTTTATTTCGTTTCATTTGAATCATCCATTCGTGCTGATCTGCGATCCTGTGGCTTTCCTGAGTTATGTCTGGCCTATGAAATCTGTTGAAACAGACGACTCACCTAACTGTTGAGCCCACTGTATGGCAGTACCGGTGTCTGCTGCATTGCCTTCAGCTAAGCACACCACTTCTTGCCCAATCTTCCACCCAATTAATGGATAAAAGCCTTAAAAACAAATAAACAATATAAGTCACACAATAAATAGTGAATTAATTACAGAGGAGTCTACAGTGGAACAATTTGATTATCTCAAAAACTAGCAACATGCCTGTGGAGTCAGACTGCCTGAGTTCAAATCCCAGCCCTCTCTCATTTTCTAGCTGTGGTCTTACAAGTTTCTAGTTTCTTAGTCTCAGTTTCCTCGACTGTAAAGTGGTCTACCTCGGAGAGCTTCTGTGAAAATAAACTGAAAAAGGACTTAGGGCAGTGCCTGGCATAGAAAAAGAACAATAAATATTAGCTTTTAGTAGCTACAAGCATATCTGTGTCTCTAGAAACACAGAAACAATATTTTAATTGAGAAATTAAAGGTTATTATGAGATTGGTTTGTCAGACAACTAACCATGCTATTGCATTTATCTGTAGTTACTAATTTTTTTTTAACTCTTTATTGAATTTGTTGTATTAGAAGGCAAAATCTTAACCACAGGACTGCCAGGGAAGTCCCCTATCTGTAGTTTCTAAACAACGTTCCTAAATAGAAACAATGATCATTCTTCTGTGTTTTTTTTTTCATTTAACTTAATTTTTATAATGATCATTTTTCCAGCTTTCATTTTCCCAGTTAGGGAAAAAGGAAGAACTTTAGGGGGGATGAAAGGCAAGAAAAACATTTTTAAATCCACCTCTTAGTAACCATGTTAGGAGACCAGAGCTCAGACTAAGAGCCCCAAGCTCTCCTGGGTGTAGTTATACAATCTAAATTTCTTGGTTTGTGCATTCCAGGATTTCCTCCATTAGAGAGAGCAAATTCTTAGCAATTGTCATTAAAACCCTAAATATGCATGGATCACTAGTTGAGAAGTACCACCGCCAAAAAGTATCACAAAAAGAAGAAATTCTAACACATAAAAGAAATTTTAGAGGCCTAGAAAGATGTTTTCAACAAATATAACATGTATTATAGGTAAATATTTGGAAAGCTGACCAAAATACCCTAGTCTTTCTGAACGTTTCCCTAAAATTTTTCTCATTTTTTAGTGCTTTTAATTTAAGAAAAAAGGGAAATGGGGATTAACTGTCTCTAAGAAGAATAATGAAAAATATTAGACAATATCCTTAATATAAAATAAGAAAATAGTGTCACAAAAGTTAAACAAGTAAAAAGAAGGGATATTTTGTTAATAAATAGGATATATTCTAACTACCTACCTCCAACACTCTGTTGAGGGTTATTTCCAGTATTAATATCCAAAAATGTCCCAGTTCCCATGGTTAACTTCACATCTCCTGTCTGGAAGCAGCATTCTCCAAACATGGCTGATTGCTGGTCAGCAACCTACCAAAAACATTCAAATATAAGACCTTGGGCCCTTAGCAGTGTTCCATTTCACTGTATCCCACTGTCTTACTTATTGTATTCTCATGGTTCACCATTTTATTTCCTTTTCCTTAAAAAAAGGAAACAGAGAGCAACAACTATATGATAGGAGTCTCTCTAGGACTAACGTTATGGGGATAACTAACGTGTCTCAGGAATTTTCAGCAGTCTACCTACTTCACCACTTTTAAGTATCATAAGAATAATCTTAGAAATAAAAGTCAGAATAAAATTTGTCCAGAAAAAAACAACTAAGATTGTTCATTTGAAACTTGCAAGCATTTTCATTCATTAGTCAAAATAACTGGCCACACAAATTTCTCTTTTAATAAGAGAGATAGGTGTATAAGTAGATGTAGGTTAAAAATATACATTTCCCAAACATACATTTTTGTTAAAAAAATTATAACTTTTTTTTTTTTCCCCACATCTCACAGCTTGCAGGATCTCAGCTCCCCAACCAGGAATTGAACCCAGGCCATGACAGTGAAAGTGCCAAATCCTAACCACTAGACCACCAGGGACTTCCCTATAACATTTTGTTAATGTAACTACATGTAGATATATATACAGCAATATTTTAAGGACCAAAACTCATCTGAAGAATGCTTTCTCACTAATCTATGTCTTCTAGCCATACCTTAATCTAAACCTGAGTCTACTAAGACTGATCCTCTCCAGGAATTTGTAACTTGAGAATTTAATTCCCCTCCCCTCACTTGATTTCTCCACCTACCATAGTGACTGTCCATCTAGGGACAGATGCTCTATACCTCCTGGTTAAGCTGTTACAGGAAATTAAAGACAAGGTCTGAGTTTCTATAATAAAGAAAGAAACCTCAAAAATCAGAAACAGCTAATTTTTCACTCATCCACAAATTCTTTACCAGCTAAGTAGATGCTGAGGAAGGATTTTATAAAATGTAAATATATTTCTTCTTTACTTTAATTGCCCTATCACGGTTTATCATTATACTATGTCATATATAAACTAAGCATTGGCCCCATCACGGTTTTTTATCTCAGAGTATTAAATACAAGCCACACATTACTCAAAATACAACATTTAAAAAAATTTAACACAGTTTTCTGGAAAACTATATATAGAGAAGTCAGAAAAGGTTATCAAATATTTCCATGATAGAACACTGGCCCACAGGTCCTTTTTCCAGAAAGTGGAGAACACTTCTGATTATATTGAGAGCCCTTTAAGTTAAAAAGAAAAAAGATACTTTAACTTTATTCTGCAAGGACCTTTTTTGTTTCTTAAATCTAATCCTAACTATTCATATACATTCATTTAGTTTATACTATACAAGGAGAAGCCCTCAAGTTTTCTACTTACCAAGGCCACTACTGGTATAGGCACGCCAAATATCTCTTCATCCACTGATCCAAAATTGTGGCTTCAAATAAAATTGGTTAAAAAGTAAGTTATAGCTCTAGAAATATTAATTCTAAAATTCAGCAAATTGTTTTTAGCGTAGGCCAAAAAGTTACATAATGAACATACAAGCACCTCAAATGTATAATAAGATGCTTTTCCCCACACAGGCCAGGTGAATTCAGGGACAATTTTGCTGGTTTCTACGTCTGATTTTCATTATTACCTCGTATCCTTCACGGGAGGCAGCAGAAAGAGCGGGATTGAAAGCAGGGAGGTGATGAGCTTACTCCAGCACATCTGAGCACAGAAACATGTCATCAGAATCCAAGCTAAATTACAGAAAAATTGGTGACTCAGAAAGAAGGGAAGGGGCTTTCCTGGTGGCTCAGTGGTTAAGAATCTACCTGCCAATGCAGGGGACACGGGTTTGAGCCCTGGTCCGGGAAGATCCCACATGCCAGGAGCATCTAAGCCAATGCACCACAACTACTGAGCTTGCGCTCTAGAGCCTGCAAGCCACAACTACTGAGCCCACGTGCACAACTCCTGAAGCCCGCGGGCGCCTAGAGCCCACGCGCCTAGAGCCCACGCTTCACAACAAGAGAAGCCACCGCAATGAGAAGCCCGCACACCACAACGAAGAGTAGCCCCCGCTCGACACAACTAGAGAAAGCCCGTGAACAGCAATGAAGACCCAATGCAGCCAAAAGTAAAATAAATAAATTCAAAAAGAGAAAAGAAGGGAAAAAAACTTTACCTCATATGGGTCAAAAAGTCCAGTTGTACTGGCATTTGAAAAATCTGTGGCAAATTCAGAACCTAAATTTATATTGGAAACAATTTATTTATGATCAGGTAGTATAAATCAACACCTATCCCTAGTTTATAGTCTCGACCTTTGTCTGCCCTCAAATTCATTCCAAAATGTGTATTTCCAGTGCAAAGTCTCCAAAGCAATTTCCCACTAAACCTTTTTGAAATTTTATACTTTACAAAAGCACTTTCAGGCACATTTCCATATCATGATTCCCAGTTTAAAGATGTGGAAAGGGGCTCAGAGAAGCAACGTGATTACCTATAGCTATACTATACGTATAGTTGCAAAGTGGTAGATTAGGAATTGAACTCAAGTCTTCCACTCTCGAAATTACGACTGTTCCTCGGTCTTATGTTTGAGGTTTCATCACAATTTTAAAATCACCCTCCTCTTAGAATAAATCTGAAATTAATCTAGCTTTAGTTTAATATGAAGTAACTACGGTACCAAAGAAACAGTATGTCTGGGATATGGAGGAAAAAGTTTCAAACGTCCACTTTTTTCAGATAGGTCATTTCTGTCAGTCAAATTCCACTTACTTGAGATACAGATCTATCAAATCATCTTTACCTTTTGTGAGCTTATGTAACAACCAGGTATCAATAGTCCCAAAGCAGCAATTTTCCTCTTCAATTGCCTTTCGCACCTTGAAAACACAACAGCACAAAATCAATTCAAAAGGCTAAATTATTAAGTGCATGACTAAGTGCCAACCACTAAATACAATATAATCCCATTTTTTATAAAAATTAATATATACATAGAGAAATAATTTCTAGAATTTACCCCCAATTGTTCTAAGCAATTACTATAGGGTATGAAAGGCTTTAGTTTTACACCAAGAATGTTTACTTTTGTGATGAAAAAAACAAAGTGTATCTCTTTTTCAGTTTAGATATACAAATATGTCTAAATATAGAAAGTCTAAAATGGGATGGCACAGTATGGCTCATAGGTCAAATCCAACCTGCTGTCTGTACCTCAAGTTAAGAACATTTTTGTAATTTTATAGTGGTTAAAAGAACAGAAAGAATACCTTGTGACAGATGAGAAGTATATGAAACTCAGATTTCCATGTCCTTAAATAAAGTTTTACTGGAACACAGCCATGCTCATTTATTTATGTATTATTTATGGCTACTTTCATGCTACGATGGCAGACTGTTTGTGACAGAATCCTTATGGCCTTTAAAGCCTAAAATATTACTTACCTGGAATGTCACAGAAAATATCTACCAAAAGAAACAAAAGAATCAAAACCTCTTTAAACTAGCTAATAGAGAAATTGGCATGCTTGTAAAGATATCATTAACTTACCGGAAAACAATTCCATAAATCCTACTTGATCACCTCTTCAACTCCTATTTGTCCTTCAAGACTAGCATTTCTTGGGTATGCCTAACCCAGTACCACACGGGCAACTTCCATATAGCCATTATCTCATAGCATCATTACTTCCCTAAGCTCCTTAAGAGCAGGAACTAGATTGCATTTATAACCCCAGCACCTAGGAGGGTTCCTTTCATATAGCACATGTTAAAAAAAAAAACTGGAGAAAATATTTGCAAACAAAGCAACTGACAAAGGATTAATTGCCAAAATATATAAGCAGCTCAATATCAAAAAAACAAACAACCCAATCCAAAAATGGGCAGAAGACCTAAATAGACATTTCTCCAAAGAAGATATACAGACTGACAAAAAACACATGAAAGAATGCTCAACATCACTAATCATTAGAGAAATGCAAATGAAAACTACAATGAGGTATCACCTCACACCTGTCAGAATGGCCATCATCAAAAAATCTACAAGCAATAAATGCTGGAGAGGGTGTGGAGAAAACGGAACCCTCTTGCACTGTTAGTGGAAATGTAAATCGATACAGCCACTATGGAGAACAGTATGGAGGTTCCTTAAAAAACTAAAAATAGAACAACCATATGACCCAGCAATCCCACTACTGGGCATATACCCCGAGAAAACCATAATTCAAAAAGAGTCATGTACCAAAATGTTCATTGCAGCTCTATTTACAATAGCCAGGACATGGAAGCAACTTAAGTGTCCATCGACAGATGAATGGATAAAGAAGATGTGCACATATATACAATGGAATATTACTCAGCCATAAAAGGAAATGAAATTGAGCTATTTGTAGTGAGGTGGATGGACTTAGAGTCTGTCATACAGAGTGAAGTAAGTCAAAAAGAGAAAAATGAATACCGTAGGCTGACACATATATGTGGAATCTAAAAAAAAAAATGGTTCCGATGAACATAGGGGCAAGACAGGAATAAAGACACAGACGCAGAGAATGGACTTGAGGACACAGGGAGGGGGAAGGGTAAGCTGGGACGAAGTGAAAGAGTAGCACTGACATATATATACACTACCAAACGTAAAATAGATAGCTAGTGGGAAGCAGCTGCATGGCACAGGGAGATCAACTCCGTGCTTTGCGACTACCTAGAGGGGTGGGATAAGGAGAGTGGGAGGAAGAGGCAAGAGGGAGGGGATATGGGGATATACATATGCATATAGTTGATGCACTTTGTTATACAGTAGAAACTAACACAACACTGTAAAGCAATTATATTCCAATAAAGATGTTAAAAAAATAAAGCTTGCTAAATAAATGAGATTTAAAAAAACAGCAAATGGAGACATTTAAGAATGAATCATATTTTAACAGTAGAAAGGATCAATAAAATGAAGACATGGGCTTCCCTGGTGGCGCAGTGGTTGAGAGTCCGCCTGCAGATGCAGGGGACGCGGGTTCGTGCCCCGTTCTGGGAAGATCCCACATGCCACGGAGCGGCTGGGCCCGTGAGCCATGGCTGCTGAGCCTGCGCTCCGCAACGGGAGAGGCCACAACAGTGAGAGGCCCGCTATCGCAAAAAAAAAAAAAAAAAAAAAAAAAATGAAGACAGATGACATGAGTTCCAAAAAAAGAAGTCATCTGTAGATTACTTATAACAAGTATTTTGAAGAGTCAAGTACTATACCACTTAACTATGGAGTACTTAAAGTAATATTATTAGATTTCAAACTCTTCTTAAATTTAGAAATTGTGATTCTAAAATTTGTTTCAGATTAGACAAAGGTTAATCTGTATTTCAGCAAGTAGCAATAACGAGTGCCAGGTAGTAAGTTCATTTGCTCATTCAAAAAATACTTGAGGGCTTCCCTGGTGGCGCAGTGGTTAAGAATCCACCTGCCAATTCAGGGGACACAGGCTCAAGCCCTGGTCCGGGAAGATCCCACATACCGCGGAGCAACTAAGCCCGTGCACCACAACTACTGAGCCTGGGTGCCACAACTACTGAAGCCTGCGCGCCTAGAGACCATGCTCCGCAACTAGAAGCCACCGCAATGAGAAGCCCGCGCACTACAACGAAGAGTAGGCCCCACTCGCTGCAACCAGAGAAAGCCCGCGCGCAGCAACACAGACCCAATGCAACCAAAAATAAATAAATAAAATAAATAAATTTATTAAAAAAAATATTTGAGAGCCAGGCCCTCTGATTGATAGGTAGTAGGCCCTTGTGAGGCTAGATGGACACAGAGTAGGTATCAGGGCTTCCTAAGGTAGGAGGACCAAGGGCAATCCTCTGCACATTGGGTTAAGACTCCAAATGGCTCTACCCTCGGAGAAAGGGTAAACTAGAAGGATGGGCTCTTATAGGAACTCCAACTCAGCTTTGAACCATCTCAATCATTAAATTGGATTGAGATAATGCTGGTGCATAGAAGAATGGAAGAAGCATACATAGATCCTATCCAGAGCAACATATGTTAAGGCTCTCGTAATTTCTACACACAAGCTCACAAATACAATGTCTAGTTCATATATATATACACACACATATACACACACACACACACATATATATGTATATATATATACACACACACATACATACAAACAAGTAGCTAGGTTCACCAAACTCATCAAGTTGTACGCATTAAATATGCATAGCTATTTGTATGCCAATAATCATACCTCAATAAAGTGGCTTAAAATTTTTTAAAAAACCAATTAAGTAACCAGGCATACAAGGAAACAAGAGAACATTGCAGGGGGTGGGGGGGAGGAGAAAGAGACAGTCCATAGGAGCTATAGATATTGGAATTAATAGCCATGGACTTTTAAAATACCATGCTAATTATGTGGGGAAAACAAGTGAAATTCTAGAACTAAAAAAATTAAGAACTTAATGGACGGGTTTTTATAATAGCACATTAGAAACAAAGAGATAAGAGATTTGGAAGACAGGTTAGAAGAAAATATCCTGAATAAAGTCCATAGAGACCAAAGAATAGAAAATATGTAAGATAGAGTGAGAGACAAAAAGGATTTAGTCAAAAGGTCTAACATACATGTAATCAGATTTTCAGAAGGAAAGAAGATAAGCAGAATGCAGCAGAAATTTATATTTGAAGATAATGGCTGAGAAATTTTCCAAATCAACAACAGATATCAAACAATGAATTTAAGACGCCCTACAAACGCCAAGCAGGTTGTCACACCTCGATAATAAGCACAGAAAATGTGTTTGATAAAGTCAACATCCAGTCATAACAAAATGTCTTGGCAAACTAGGAAAAGTAGAGAATTTCCTTAATTTGATAAAGGATAGCTAAAGAAATTTATACTAAATGTGAAATGTTGAAAGCTTTTGTTCCAAGATCAGGAATGAGAAAAGGATGTTTGTAGTCATCGCTTCTAGTCAATATATCCTGGAGGTCCTTGTCAACGCAAAGGAAAAGAAATGAGAGTAGAGTCACATTTCTACATCATATGCTATTAGAGCAGCGGGTCCCCAACCTTTTTGGCACCAGACACCGGTTTCATGGAAGACAATTTTTCCATGGACGGCGGCTGGGGGGAGGTTCAGGCAGTCATGCGAGCGATGGGGAGCGGCAGATGAAGCTTCGCTCGCTTGCCCACCACTCAGCTCCTGCTGTGCAACCCCGTTCCTAACAGACCGCCGACCAGTACCAGACCCCTGTATTAGGGAATTGCAAATTAAACCAATGAGATACTATGTCACACCTATCAGAATGGCTAAAATCCAAAACTGACATCAAATGTTAGCAAGGATGTGAAGCAACTGCCATTCATTGTCGGTAGAAATGCAAAATGGTACAACCACTTTGGAAGACAATTTAGCAGTTTCTTACAAAGCTAAACATAGTCTTACCATATGATCCAGCAATCACATACCTAGGTATTTACCCAAACGAGGTGAAAATTTATGTTCATACAAAAACCTCCACACAAATGTTTACAGCAGCTTTATTCATAATTGCCAAAAACTGGAAGCAATAAGATATCCTTCAATAGCTGACTGGATAAACACACTGTGATACATCTACACAATGAAATACTAATTAGTGGTAAAAAGAAATAAGCTATCAAACCACAAAAAGACATGGAGAAACCTTTAATGCATATTGTTAAGTGAAAGAAGCCAGTCTGAAAAGGCTACATTCTGTATGATTCCAACTATACAACATTCTGGAAAAGGCAAAACTATATAAAGACAGTTAAAAAAAAAAATCGGTGGTTGCCAGCGTTTCAGGGGTAAGAGGAGAGGGATGAATAAATGAAATGCAGGGGATTTTTAGTCAATGAAACTATTTTGTATGATACTGTAATCATAGATACATTACATTAATAATATTTTATAATAATGTGTTACTGCTGATTCATCAATTGCAACAAATGTAGCATATTAATGCAAGATGTTAATAACAGGAAAACCGTGTTGGGGGGAATATGGGAACTCTGTACTTTCTGCTCAATGTTTCTGTAAACCTAAAACTCCTCTAAAATTAACATGTACTAATTTTTTTAAAGGACAAAAGATTTATTCCGCTTGTATATGTCTTCTTGAGTCAGTTTGGGTAGTCTGTGCATTTCTGGGAAGTTTTCCATTTTATCTAAGTTATCTAATTTGGCATACACTTGTTCATAGTATTGCTTAATAGAGCTTTGTACTTCTGTGAAGTTGGAATTAATGTTCCCTCTTTCATTCATAATTTCAGTTATTTGGATCTTTCTCTCTTTTCTTTTTCTCGTTGTCAGTCTAGCTAATCTTTTCGAACCAACTTTTGGTTTTGTTGATTTTTTCAACTGTTTTTCTATTCTCTGTTTCATCAATTTTCACTCTAGCCTTTATATTACTTTCCTTCTGCCTGCTTTGGGTTTAGTTTGCTCACCTTTTTCCAGTGTCTTAAGGGAGAATATTAGATTTGTTTTCATGTAGTCTCTCTATGTAATATAGTCTTGTTCTAAAATTCCCTGTAAAGACTACTCTTGCTACATCATATCTTAGTATACTGTGTTTTCATTTTCATTCATCTCAAAATTTTTCTAATTTCTCTTGATACTTCTTCTTTTACCCATTGATTATTTAAAAGTGCTTTGTTTAATTTCCACATATTTTTGAACTTCCCAAATTTCTTTCTGCTACTTACTTCTAATTTCATTCCTTTGTAGTCATAGGAATACTTTGTATAATTTCAGTCCTTTTAAATTTATTGAGACTTGTATTATGGTGTGGCATACGTTCTATCCTGGAGCAGGTTCCATGTGCACTTAAGAAGGATGTATATTCTGCTGTTACTAGTTTTCCATAAATGTCTATTAGGTCTAGTTGGTTTATGCTATTCAAGTTTTCTATTTCCTTGTTGATCTTCTCTCTAGTTGTTCTAACTACCACTGGTGAACTGTTTATTTACACCTTCAGTTCTGTCAGTTTTTGCTTCCTGTATTTCGGAGCACTGTTATTATGTGCATTATTGTCATATATATTTTTTTTGGTTGTGCAGCTCAGCATGCAGGATCTTCCCTGACCAGGGATGGAACCTGTGCCCCCTGCAGTGGAAGTGTGGAGTCTTAACCACTGGAATGCCAGGGAAGTCCCAATTGTTATATATTTCTGATGGATGGGCTTCTTCTTATAAAATGCCCTTATTTTCTCTAGCAACATTTTTTTGTTTGTTTTTAAAGTTTGTTTCGTCTGATATTAGATAGTCACTTAGCTTGTGTTTGCTGTTTGCATGGAAATCTTTTCCACTCATTTGCTTTTTAAAAAAATATTTTATTGAAGTATAGTTGATTTACAATGTTGTGTTAATTTCTGCTGTACAGCCACGTGATTCTATATACATATACATACATTCTCTTTCATATTCTTTTCCATTATGGTTTATTACAGGATACTGAATATAGTTCCCTGCACCATACAGTAGGACTTTGTTGCTTATCCATCCTATATATACTAGTTTGCATGTGCTAATCCCAACCACTCAATCCTTCCCTCCCCACTCCCCCTTCCCCTTGGCAACCACAAGCCTGTCTTCTCTATGTCTGTGAGTCTGTTTCCGTTGCATAGATTCCATCCATTTACTTTTAACTGATTTGTATTTTTGAATCTAAATTATGTCTCCCATAAGGCAGCATATAGTTTGATTTTGCTTTTTTATCCAGTCTAAAACCACAATGAAATATCACTACCTACCCACCAAAATGACTAAAATTAAAAAGACTTATAGGACTTCCCTGGTGGTGCAGTGGTTGAGAGTCCGCCTGCCGATGCAGGGGACACGGGTTCCTGCCCCTGTCCGGGAGGATCCCACATGCCGCGGAGCAGCTGGGCCCGTGAGCCATGGCCGCTGAGCCTGCGCTCCACAACGGGAGAGGCCACAACAGTGAGAGGCCCGCGTACCGCAAAAAAAAAAAAAAAAAAGACTGATAATATCAACTATGATGGTAAATGAAATTATAAATTCCCTCCTTCACTGATGAGGGGTGTGTAAATTGTCAAAAACTGTGGAAAAATGTTTGATATTATCCACTAAAGGGGAAAATATATATACACATTCATGCCCTAAAAATTCCATTCCCATGCATAGATACAGCAGAAATGCATTTACATAGCATTATTCATAATGGCCCAAAATGTACATTTGGAAATAACTCAAATGTACATGAACAAAATGGATAAATGGATAAACTATGTAAAATCATATACTGAACACTAAATAGCAATGAAAATATAAGGAAATTAATTTACATAAAATTTGGTCATATTTCACAAATATGTTAAGCAAAAGGAGTCAGACACAAAAGAATAAGCACTGTATGATTCCATTTACAAAATTCAAAAATATTCAGGCAAAGAAAGCTAAAGTGTAGTGTTGAGGAATAAACATGTAAATTGTAAAAGTGGAAAAAAAATGTAATACATAGTGCCACAGTGTTCTAGTTCTTGATTCGAGTAGTGTTACACAGGTATTTGCTCCACAAAATATCACTGAGTGGTACATTTTTGTTTTGTTCACTTTTCTATATGTGCCATGACTCACAATAAAAAGGTTTTAAAAAAACAAACTGAGTAAGGATTCCTTGTCTTCCATCCCAATGTGGTGGACACTTAATTTTCCCTCAAATAAGCAAATTATTATCTTTATTCCTTGCATTTTTCTCATCCCTATAATCTAGACACACATACACACGCGTGCGCGCACGCACGCGCGCACACACACACACACACACACACTCTTTCCTTACCTCAGTCAGGTTCTGCAAAATCCAGGCCAATCTCAAAGAAACATGTTGGGTTGTGAAAGTGAACAAACTGGCTGCTAAAAATCGTTTACTTCTAGTGAAAAAGTGCAGCACTCGGCAGGAGCTGTGTATGAGCTATTTAAAAAAAAAAAGATACTTTAGGAAAATGCATTTAATGGTGTTTGATGTTTCTATATTAAATTTCATACACATGCAAACAAACCCAATAGCAAACAATTTATTTAACTACTTATAAAGTGCTCTCAGCACTTGAGGAGATCCAGCAAAGCACCCTAAGAGGACAATTTGCATTCTAAATTATGAAATGTGACACATCTACTATGAACTTCTTTAGCAAACACTAGAGGCTCAAGTACTTATAAAAGTCTTTTAAAAATAACTATTTTCTACCTCTTTACCTATTTTTAACTATGGAAGTAAAGGTAGAGTCAAGGGAGAAGGCTATTTTTCTATTAGAAATATATTGTTAATCAAGTTAGTATTAACTCAGAAGGGAAGCTCCCCCTACACATTAAGTGCTTAAAATTTGGGATAAGAGATTTTATTTAATACTATTTATATTTATCTAATGATTGAAGATGAAACATACAGTTTTCAATTTACTTTTTCGTATGCAAAACCTTTAGCTGAAAAAAAAAAAGCCTTATACAGAAAACTAGCATTGAGTTTTAAGGTTTGTAAGACATAATAAAAAAACCCAAAAAACCACAACAAAATAAACCCTTATCCTGCTACCTAACTAGAAGGATGCAGATGGACAATTCAACTTCTGAAACTGATGTTGGACAAAACATTCATTTATAGAGAATTTACCTACTTTATGCATTTTTTTCCTATTATTCCCACCCCTCCCCAAAATAAATGGAAAGATTTTGGTTTATTTATTTAAAATAGAAATAAATTTATTTTTCTTTCATTTTTAGCATAATGCATCAATCAAGAAATGTGTAGACTCAGTTCTCTCTACATTTCAGTTTTGTCCTTATTTTTTTTTTTTGAACAATGAGGCTCATTTTAATTTTTTTCACCTTGTTTTCTTTTTGGTGAAAACATTTATGCTCTACTCCCTTAGCAAATTTCAGTTATACGGTACAGTATTATGAACTAGTCACCATATTATGCATTAGATCCCCAGACCTTATTCATCATTATAACTGAAAGTCTGTATCCTCCTTTTCACCCTGTTCAGTACTCAAACCTTCTGCACTTCCTTATATTTTACATTACTTATTAAATATAAGACCTTTTCAAAGTATTTAAGGTGAACACCCAGAATCCTTCTTCTGATGTGTTATATGTTAAGAAACATTTCGAACTGAAATGAGTTCTTCTTCCATAAGCAACTATACTTTTCCATATAAAAACTTAGATTTAGGATCCTTCAGGGATCTTCTGTTAAAATGCAGATACTTTGGCAGGGGCACACAAAAAGTACTAAGAGTTCTAATACCTGCACTTTTTGTCAACATATGAACGAGGAACACTTTTGTTCATATATTTAACAAATATTTATTGAGTACCTTCCATGTACCAAGAAGTGCGCTAGGTCCTGAGAAAACAGAGTGAACAAGAGGCAGAATCCCTGCCTTCTTGAAATTTACATTCTAGTGGGAAGAGACAGACAAATACGTAATCAAATCAATAAATGAGATAATCTAAGAAGACACTGGTTGTAAGATGAACCACTATTTAACGTACTAGCAAAAAAGTAAAAAATCCTGCTAGTTAAATTATGACATAGTTGTAAGATATAAATTATGGTTAAAATGACCAAAAAGCCCCTGATGATTAAAAAATGTATCCTAGTTAAAAATCATCCTTTTCAAAATTGGAAAAAAAATGTATGTCTTACAACTCATACATTGCTGGTGGGAATGCAAATGGTACAACCACTTGGGAAAAAGTATGGCAGTTTCTTACAAAATAAAACATGCAGTTACCCTATAACCTAGCAATCATCCTATTGGGGTATTTATCTCAGAGAAATGAAAACTTATGTTCACATAAAATTCCATAAACAAATGTTCATAACAGCTTTATTTGTCATAGCCCAAAACTGGAATTAGCACAGATGTCCCTCAACAGGTGGTACATCTGTACCACTGAATACAACTCAGCAATACAGAGGAAACAAGCTATTGATACATGTAACAACCTGCATTCTCCAGAGAATCATACTAAGTGAAAAAAGCAAATCAAAAACATGTTTTATGCTGCATGATTCCACATATATAACATTTTTGAAATAAGAAAAATGTGTAATGGAGGACAGATTAGTGGTTGCAAGGAGCTAGGGATGGGAGAGGGTGGGGAGGTACACAGGAGAGTGGTGAATGTGGTTATGAAAAGCAACATGAGGGAGGGATCCTTGTAGTGATGGAACAGTTCCGCGTCTGTTCATCATCCTTGCGGTGACAGATACGTGAACATATGGAAAAAACTGTACAGAAACTAAAACACATACACATACCTACAGATGGAACTGAGTACAAGTAAAACTGGGGAAATCTGAATAAGATCTATGGATTATATTAATGTCAATATCCTGGTTGTAACATTATGCTATAGTTTTGTAAAATGTTACCCCTGGGAGAAACTGCAAAGCCTGTAAAGGATCTCTATTATTTCTTTCAACTGCATGTGAATCTACAATGACCTCGATTAAAACTTCAATTAAGAAATGTACACCTCAGAGTCTCTGAAATTTGATGAGTGCTGTGAAAGAAATAAAGGACAGTAATAGAGATCGGATTGGGGGGGTGAGGAGTGCTACTATGAATAGGATGGCAGAGAAGGGCTCCCACAGAGGAGGTGGTGGTGAGGCTGCACCCTGAAGGATGAGAAGGATCCAGCCATGGTGGCAGAGAGAGCCCCTTGCAGATACAAGGGCCTTCAGGTAAGAAAGGGCTTGAGGGCTGACAAAGCTGGAGCCTAATCCTTAGCAGCTTCAGGGAGAGAGGGGTCTGGGAAGGGGTCAGAGCTGGAGACAGGATCAAACTCTGATAAGGAGTTGGGACTTTTATGCTAAAAGCAAAGAGAAGCCTTAGCAACCAACAGGCAAGAATCAGAACAGTGAGAGGAAGCATGGGTGCCTGGCGTGACTGGAGGAAACTGTGGTGCCAGGAGATTGCCACCACACCCCAATTACTTCACCACTTTGCCTGTGGGTAGCCTTGGCTAAATGCATGACCTTGGTGCTCGCTCTGGCACATCCTCCCTAAACATTTCCAAGAACCTGAGTCAACAGACCATAAGCATCTGGAAAAGGATGATTATAGGGTAGGGTTCCTTCACTGGCAGGACCAGCTCTGCAATTTTGTGTGCTAAACTCCATGAGTCTGTTTGTGTGCATTTCTCTGCTAAGAGAGGTCAAAATTTATATCATATACCTGTTCAATATCAAGTAGACAAGTGCTTTAAATGCTCAGTTTTGTGCTTGATGTCAGTTTTTCATCACGATTTGAGATCTGGGGCTTATACTACAGAAATAAATGTTTTCACAATTTATTTTAAAAGGAATAAAAGTTTTATTAAACACCTCACTGACTAACTTAAGGAACATCCAATGACTTGACCTATTAAAAACTAAAATTATATATTAAAGTATAACACTGCACATTATAAATAGTATAATTTTAAATTATATCATTCAAAGTTCACAGTATTTCCTTAAAACCACTTTCAACTCTCTTACTCTATCTTTCCCATGAACAGCACCTCTCAGTATTCAGCCTCACAAGTTATTAAAGCAAGGTGCATTTTTACATATTAAACTAACAAAAAAAATCATTGTGGGTGGGCCTATGGCAGATTTGTTTCACTCATGCATCGCTGTCATATTCTATAATGTATTCAAGTTTGTTTTCATATAAAATTAATGTCTCCGAACACCTATCAAGGAAAACTGATGCTGCAGACGCTCCCCATGCACCACCTGGTAGGGGCAGCCTAACTGAGAAGGCATTTAACTGTGTGGCATTAGAAGCATTCAAACAATCAATATGCAATATTGATTGTAAGACCAAAGATCGCAGGTTTCAACATATTTGAGGAGCTGGAAAATTGTCTCGCTCTTTAGCTCGGTAGTCTCACACTTCAGAGTGAGATGCTACTACGGCTGTCATTGTAGTCAGCATCATCGTCTGCCAGGCATCATGGTGAAAGCTTGTGGCAGTCTATCTCAACGTCCATTAACCATTTTTATAGCAAAAGATGATAAAACCTGGACATAGTCTGTACCTTTTCTGGACATAGTCCGTTTTTTTTCAATTTCTCCAGGAATGGAAATGAATTCTCACTAACTTGTGAACCTCTGGTCCCCCCCAAACCTCCTCATCACTTCCTGATGTGCAGCTGTTAAGGACTTCGGTCCACCAGCACGCTCTTGGGTGACTACTGTTAAATTTCACTGGGGTGGGGAGTGTGCATGTGTGTATTTTCTGCTTAATGTCCTAAGACATCATCAGTAGATGATACAATTCTGCCTACGGCTAAAGGACATTTACAGGAAAAAACAGCAACAACCAAATCACCGAACGTAAGAAAAAGATTACCTTCATTAAAAGAGAACTATTCCAAGATTTTACAAGTTCAATAGCTCTTAGGTCTTGCCAACTAATGAAGTTGTGGAAATGCTTTCCCGTTTTCCTAAGAAAAATGGAAACAGTATTTTGAGACTCAATATAAATCAGAGACTATATTATATAAAAGATCTGTCACAAGAGAAAACAAAATTAGAAGCCAAACTGTAATTTCAACATATGATTTAATTAATTGGGGCTTTCTGAATGCCTTCTTCTCTTTGATTTGATAAATTGAACACACTTTGTAACAATTATGTGATGTACAGTATAAAATTTTAGATCAGATTCTATCCAAAAAATCTTCTTTTTGAAGCATTACAATGTATACACTTCCAAAAACAAAACTGATGAAAAGCCTTCAAAGACTTGCTCATACAATTTTAAAAGCAAGATAAAGAAGCCAATACTTTCTCTTTTCATTGTACTTATCTTAATATACACAATCAGATAAAAACTTCTGTACCTACAGAACAGCTAAAATGTAGCCTGAGCCTGTTTATTTTCTTTATAAGTTTATTTTTGGCTGCGTTGGGTCTTTGTTGCTACACATGGGCTTTCTCTAGTTGCAGCAAGCGGGGGCTATTCTTCGTTGTGGTGCACCGGCTTCTCATTGTGATGGCTTCTCTTTTTGCAGAGCACAGGCTGTAGGTGCACGGGCTTCAACAGTTGTGGCATGTGGGCTTCAGTAGTTGTGGCATGCGGGCTCAGTAGTTGTGGCTTGCGGGGTCTAGAGCACAGGCTCAGTAGTTGTGGCGCACGGGCTTAGTTGCTCCGCGGCATGTAGGATCTTCCCGGACCAGGGTTCAAACCCGTGTCCCCTGCATTGGCAGGCGGACTCTCAACCACTGCGCCACCAGGGAAGTCCCCTATGTTTAGTTTCTGAGGAACTGCCAAACCGTTTTCCACAGCAGCTGCACCATTTGACATTCCAGCAACCAGTATGTAAGAGTTCCAATTTTTCCATATCCTCACCAACACTTGTTAGTTTACATTTAAAAAATTATAGCCATCCTGGGAGATGTGAAGTGGTATCTCATTGTGGTTTTGATTTGCATTTCCTCAATGACTAATGATATTGAGCACCTTTTCATGTGCTAGTTGACCATTTGAATATTATTTAAACCCTTTTTCCATTTATGAATTAGGTTTAGGCTTTGGTGTTGTTGCTGAGCTGTCAGAGTTATTTATATTCTCTGGATATTAATTCTTTATCAAATATATGATTTGCAAATATTTTCTCCCATTTTATGAGTTTTCACTTACTTTAAAGTGTCCTTTTTTTTTTCTTTCTGTTTTTCACCTTTATTAATGGGATCACAGCATTCACATACATCATGAATACGGTACATCTTTTTCCTTTAGTGATCCAAACGATCACGATTATCATTACGACAAATCAGAGAAGTGATTCTCTTATTGTTATTTTTTAATAAATTTATTTATTTATTTATTATTATTTAATTATTTTTGGCTGCGTCGGGTCTTAGTTGCTGTGCGCAGGCTTTCTCTAGTTGCAACAAGCAGGGTCTACTCTTCGTTGCGGTGCGCGGGCTTCTCACTGCGGTGGCTTCTCTTGTTGTGGAGCACGGGCTTTAGGCACGTGGGCTCAGTAGTTGTGGCTTGCGGGCTCCAGAGCACAGGCTCAGCAGTTGTGGCGCACTGGCTTAGCTGCTCCGCAGCATGTGGGATCTTCCCGAACTGGGTCTCGAACCTGTGTCCCCTGCACTGGTAGGTGGATTCTTAACCACTGTGCCACAGGGAAGTTCCTCTCCTATTGTTTTAGTCCTCCATCTTAAATTACAAACCAAACATACCAAGACACATACCTTCCATATTACATGCTTCAGTCAGTTTTCAGATATCTAACTGTAGATTTAAGATATCAATGGCTATAAATTTTTTCAGACATTTTTTTTTTTTTTTTTTTGAGGTACACGGGCCTCTCACTGTTGTGGCCTCTCCTGTTGCGGAGCACAGGCTCCGGACGCGCAGGCTCAGCGGCCATGGCTCACGGGCCCAGCCGCTCCATGGCATGCGGGATCCTCCCGGACCGGGGCACGAACCCATGTCCCCTGCATTGGCAGGCGGACTGTCTACCACTGCGCCACCAGGGAAGCCCTCAGACATTTTTAAAATGCAAATTATACATTATGTCAAAATAATTTCAGCATGACTTTATTTCTTATTATTCTGTACTAAATTTAGGGCTCTTCTCAGTTTCTACTTTGGACAGTTCCAATAGTTAAGAAAATTAAAGAAAAATTACTCATCATAAATAGAAGAAAATATCTTGATAGTATTCTTTGATGCACAAAAGTTTTTAATTTTGATAAAATTCAACTTACCTATTTTTTTCATTTGTTAGCTGCACTTTTTCTTTTTTTAAAAAATCTTATTTTGGCCGTGCAGCATGCGGAATCTTAGTTCCCCGACCAGGGATCGAACCTGCACCCCCTTCTCTGGAAGCGCAAAATCTCAACCACTGGACTGCCAGGGAAGTCCCTGTTAGCTGGATTTTTGATATCATTTAAGAAGTCATTGCTGGGGCTTCCCTGGTGGCACAGTGGTTGGGAATCTGCCTGCCAATGTGGGAGACGCAGGTTCGAGCCCTGGTCTGGGAGGATGCCACATGCCGCTGAGCAGCTGGGCCCATGAGCCACAACTATTGAGCCTGTGCTCTGAAGCCGGCAAGCCACAACTACTGAGCCTGCACTCTTTGAGCCCGTGAGCCACAACTACTGAAGCCTGTGCTCCTAGAGCCCGTGCTCCGCAATGAGAAGCCACAGCAATGAGAAGCCCCTACACTGCAACGAAGAGTAGCCCCCGCTCGCCGCAACTAGAGAAAGCCCACGGGGCAGCAATGAAGACCCGACGCAGCCAAAAATAAAATAAATTTTTTAAAAAGTCATTGCTAAATCCACAGTAATGAAGATTTCCTCTGTTTTCTTCTAAGAGTTTTATAGTTTTCTGTTTTAAAGTTAGTGTTTTATCCATTTTTTAAAGTTAATTTTTGTATGTGGTATATGGTAAGAGTCCAACTTCTTCCTTTTGCAAGTGGATGTCCAGTTTTCTCAGCATTATTTGTTGAAGAGACTGTTCTTTCCCTATTGTCTGGTCATGGCTCCCTGGTATAAAACCAAGTGACCACAGTATTAGTTTTCTTGGATTGCCATAACAAAGGTCACAAATTGGGTGACTAAAACAATAGCAATGTATTGTCTCACGGTTCTGGAGGCTAGAAGTCCAAAATCATGGTGTTGGCAGGGCCGTCCTCCCTCTGAAACCTGTAAGGGGATCCTCCCTTGCCTGGGAGGATCTGGTAGTTTGCAGCGATCTTTCCTTCACATGGTGTTCTCCCTGTGTCTGTCTTCACATGGCAGTCTTCATATGAGGAAACCAGTCATATTTGATGAGGAGTCCACCTCACCCTGCGTTATGATCTCATTCTAATTTAAATAATTACATCTGCAATGACCCTATTTCCAAAGGTTACGTTTTGAGGCACTGCTGTTGAGTTATTTCCCCAAAATCTCCTTCGCTCCTAAGTGTGAGATTACTAAGTCAAAGAGTAAGACAATTTTCCAGCTCCTCAAATGTGATGAAACCTGCAATATTTGCTGTTATAATCAATATTGCATATTGATTGTTTTAACACTTTTAATGCCACACAGTTAAATGCCTTCTCAGCTAGGCTGCCCCTTCCAGATGGTGCATGGGCAGTGTTTGGAACAACAGGTTTCCTTAATAAGTATTTGGAGACATTAATTTTAGATGAAAGCAAACATGAATATATTATAGAATATGAGAGTAATGCATGAGTGAAACAAATCTGTCATAATCTCACACACATTGATTTTTCTTTTTGTTAGATTAAGGTATAAAAATGCACCTTGCTTTAGTAACTTGTGAGGTTGAATACTGGGAGGTGCCGTTTAAAGGAAAGACAGAGTAATTAAGGGAGTTGAAAAGGTTTTAAGGAAAGGCATGAATCCTGAACTGTATGGTTTTATACAGTTTTTGTAATGTGTAGTATTATACCTTAATGTATAGTTTCAGTTTTTAACAGATAAATTCAAACATTCCTTAAGTTGACTAATTACTTAACTCAGGTAAGTGAGATTTTTTCAAGTTTTATTCCTTTGAAAATAAGTGTAATAACTCTAGAAATCTGCTTTTCCCACTCCTCAGGGATTGCCATTTCTTCCTGGCTGAGGGCTGTCAATTTGTGACTTTTCCGAACGACTTTGGCAAAGTATGTATTCCTTGTTGGTGTGTGGTCGCTGAAGTTTCTGAAACGTCTGTTATGTTTTCTCTGTGATCGGCTAGTGATCTGACGAACATTTTCTAAAATGTGTGGCCTCGCAAACCCCCAAAAGATACTGGCCCTTTAAATCTTCCAACAGACGCTGCCAAAGGAAGCAGCTGCAGCTGAGAGGGGCAGAACCTAGGTAAGCATCTGTGCCAATTCTTCAGGGCATTGCAAAATCTACCAAAGTACATAGGCCCACATTTTGGTAGGACAAAGTTCTCAGCCCTCATTCCTGGAATGTGGGCCGCTTTCCCCACATGTGCAGTAGGGCTGAAGAATGGAGGCTGGTGGCTGGTTTGCACATGTCCTCCCTTACCCAAGGATAGCAGCCTCTACCTTTATCCAGCAGTCCCCTAGCTGTTATAAGGTCGGATCAGGTTCCAGAGTTCTGAAAGAGCTTATTCCAATCTCTCCAAATCAACAATTGCTTTGGTGGAGGGACCAACCCCTATAGCTTCCCACTCCACTATTTTGGTGATGTCACTCTCTACCCCTTGGCTTACAAGTTAACTATGTACCTTTTCAATACCTAATCTGGGATTAATCTAACTTTCTTCTGGGTTCACTTTCAATGTCAGAACCATTGAGAGGAGTTGGAGGAAAGTCCCATAGCCTTGTGAATTGGTACCATACCTATGAGATACAAGCTCGTCTGCTCTCTCAAAGTCACTTAAAATGATGAAAGTCTCTCTCTTGTCCCTAATTAGTTTCCTCTCCATTCCCCACCAATGGCACATCTAACTTTTCACTAGATTTCTCAAGCCCTAGGCCACCACTTGCCTCCTGTTTCTCAAGGGAAGTAAGGACACAGGAAATGACTTTCCTCAACTCTCTACTCCTCCAGCTACACCTACAGTGATGGTGCATCTCACTCTTGGGTCAGAGGAGAAGCTTTCCCTCTCCAAGTCTAAGGCTGGCACCTCCACCTGTACTCTCTTTATCCATGCCTTCCTGTCTCTTCTATCACTTCATTTCGCAAACATTCCTGCAACTGTCTTCTCTAAACTTGCTTAAATCTCCCCATATTTGACCCACGATACCTCCCCACCCAACTAAGCCCTCTCAGTTTCCATATCAATTCCTACTACCTCAACTACATACAATTCAAATGCAATTTAGATTCCCAATCATTCATGAAAATTACATTCACTACGTTCATCAATGTAGTTATTTATTTATTTAGTATTGCTTTCTTTCTTTTTTTTTTCTTTTTTTGGCCGAGTGGCTTGCGGGATCTTAGTTCCCTGACCAGGGATTGAACCCTCACCCTCAGCAGTGAAAGCGCCAAGTCCACCGGATCTCCGAGGACTTTCTTCGTTGTGGTGCGCAGGCTCCTCGTTGTGGTGGCTTCTCTTGTTGCGGAGCACAGGCTCTAGGCGCGTGGGCTTCAGTAGTTGCAGCACGCAGACTCAGTAGTTGTGGCTCACAGGCTCAGTAGTTGTGGTGCACGGACTTAGTTGCTCCATGGCATGTGGGATCTTCCTGGACCAGGGTCTCAAACCCATGTCCCCTGCATTGGCAGGTGGATTCTTAACAACTGTGCCACCAGGGAAGTCCTGAGGTGTCTTTTTGATATGAGATCAGAGACCTGAATAAGCAACAGCTTTCAAAGAGACTTCCAGTTTCAGCCTCACTCCCCTCAAACCCACTGTCCATGCTGCTTTAAGAATACTCTTTCTAAAATATAAATTTGGTCACACTGCTCTCCTGCTTAACAGCTTTTGAGTTTCCCACTGCTTATAAGGGGTAAACTCTTTACCACAACCAATGGCCTTCTCTGGTCTGGGTCCCTGCCTTCCTCTCCAGGTTCATCGCAATCAAAGCCTTGAGTGCCTACTATGTGCCAGGTACTGTTCTCGGTGTGAAGGACCCTGTGAGGACAGGGCAGATGAAAGTCCCAACACTCATGGAACTTCTTAATTCTATGGGAGAGATGTAATTTTTAAAATGTGTAAACAAGTAAATAAAAATTTTAGACATGAAGTGATTTTAGATATGAAAAATTTTAGTGATGAGTGATAGGAAGAAAATAAAATGGTAAAGTCACAGGTAAATAAAATGGTCAGGGAAGGCCCCTTAGAAGAAGTGATCTTTGAGGTGAGCTCCAAATGATGAGGAAGGGAAGATCTTGGGTAACAGAGCTCCAGGCAGGAGGAGCAGCAGGCACAAAGCTCGAAGGCAGGAATCGGTGGAGAGCGTTCAAGAAGCAGGCCGCGGGGTGGCTGCAGCACAGAGCATAGCAGGAGGGTTGGTCAGAGATGAGGTTAGAGTCAGGAAGGAGTGAGAACACTTGGGTGTGGTGCCTTCCCGATGTCACTGCTTGAATTCCAGAGCCCTTTATCTTGTTTATTTTTAGTTTTTTTGGCTGCACTGCACAGCTTGCAGGATCTTAGTTTCCCAACAAGAGACTGGACCGCGTCCTCAGCAGTGAAAGCACGGAGTCCTAACCACTGGGCCGCCAGGGAACTCCTTCCAGAGTCCTTTAGATGCTTCAGACGCACCATGCTCTTGCATCTCCCGCCTCTGCCAGTGGTTTGTTCTCTCCACTAAGGGAACTCCTACTCATCCTTCGAGACTTGGCTCTGTGAAACGTTCCCTAACTCCCACTTCTAGGCTATTCAGTCACCCCCTCCGGCTCCCTCATTAAGGTATAAAGCAGTCCTGCAGAGCAGACGTCTGTCAGCTGCACCCTCACTATGTACACGTCTGTATCTAACACTAGACTGTGAGCCTCCTGAGGGAACAGTGAATTCACTTTCAGATTCTCACCACCTAGCCCAGATACAAAAGAGGTATTTGATTGATAAATGAATAAACGCTGCTCTGCTAATGAGAACTATCAGACTGGGTTTGTCAGAAATGAAATCTATTGATATATGATTCTTTGGAGCCATTCTACAACAGCATCTACTTACATACTTAAATCCGATGTTTTCACTGGTTCATCAAATATTTATACAGCAATTTCTGCCAGAAGCTGGGGATACAGCTGTGAACAGAGACATGGCATCGTTGCCCTTATGAATATATTTTCTACCAGGGAAGTCAAACAAATAATCAATTACTCAGTTGCTTACTTACAAAAGGAACAAGTCCATGAAGGGTACCATGGGTGTCTTAACGGGGAGACTCTACCTTGTCTGGGAGGTCAGGAAAGCCTTCTTTGAAAAGTGACAACAGAACTGAGCTCCAAAGGATAAGTAGGAACAAACAAGGAGGGTGAACATTCCCAACAAAATGTATTATATGTCCAAAGGTGCTAAGGCAGGATGGGGCATGATGTGTTAAAGGCTGGTGTAGCTGAAGAACAAAGAGGGGAGAAGATCACAAAGTGAATGTGGCATCATTAATTCGTAACATGAAGATGATATATAATGCTGATCTCAAGTAATAGCCCATGTTTTAACATTCACTTGTGGTGACTTACGTTTGTTTTAGCTCTATCAACAGTAAAAGGAAAAAGAGAGGGAAAACAAGAATGCAGTATTGTAAATGAACTGTCTTAAACCTCTCTAACACAGTGTACCATTCTTGGCTCTGAATCTATTTTGTGCCATAAATAATTGCTAAGAACCATTAACACAAGTAGCAAGTGCCACAGTGAAAGATATATTTGGTGCTGAGTGAATGCAGACTAATTTAGATACTTGCATTATGAGACTGTAAATTCCTGGAGGGCTGCTGTTCTGATGCATCTTTATATTCAAATCAGCAACTAGCACAATGCCTTACTTGCGATGAGCCCTCAAACAGTTACCAAGTGTATCCCGGTGCAGGGACTCATGGCTTATGCTACTAATTGGCACACACCCTGATCTGAGGTTAGTTGGCAGAAGCCTCCCTGAGAGACACAGTGTCAGAAGAAAGAAAACAACTCAAGATTTTTTTTTTAGAACAAAGTGAATTTAAAACAACCAAAATGGAGGAGTTATCATTTACAGTTGTTTTAGAAAACAGGCTAAACACAACCACTGATCAAATATGTTGAAAAAAATTTTAACCTGAAGCATATGAAGAAAACTCAAGGACTGAAAAGAGTTAAAAAAAAAAAAAGAGTTTCGGCGAATAGGCAGAAGATGGCAGAGTAGAAGGACATGTGCTCACTCCCTCTTGTGAGAGCACCAGAATCACAACTAACTGCTGAACAATCATCGACAGGAAGACACTGGAACTCACCAAAAAAGATACCCCACATCCAAAGAAAAAGGAGAAGCCACAATGAAATGGTACAAGGGGCGCAATCCCCATAAAATCAAATCCCATAACCGCTGGGTGGGTGACTCACAAACTGGAGAACAATTATACCACAGAAGTTCACCCACTGGAGTAAAGGTTCTGAGTCCCATGTCAGGCTTCCCAACCTGGTGGTCCAGCAATGGGAGGAGGAATTCCCAGAGAATCAGACTTTGAAGGCTAGCGGGATTTGATTGCAGGACTTTGACAGGACTGGGGGAAACAGAGACTCCACTCTTGGAGGGCACACACAGAGTAGTGTGCGCATCGGGACCCAGGGGAAGGAGCAGTGACCCCAAGGGAGACTGAACCAGACCTACCTGCTGGTGGTGGAGGGTCTCCTGCAGAGGCGGGGTGTGGCTGTGGCTCACCACGGGGACAAGGACACTGGCAGCAGAAGTTCTGGGAAGTACTCCTTGGCATGAGCCCTCCTGGAGTCCGCCATTAGCCCCTCCAAAGAGCCTGTAGGCTCCAGTGCTGGGTCACCTCAGGCCAAACAACCAACAGCGAGGGAACTCAGCCCCATCCATCATCAGACAGAAGATTAAAGTTTTACTGAGCTCTGCCCACCAGAGCAACACCCAGCTCTACCCACCAACAGTCCCTCCCATCAGGAAGCTTGCACAAGGCTCTTAGATAGCCTTTTTCACCAGACTACAACCCTGCAGCCTGTGGAACGAAAACGACATTCATAGAAAGGCAGATAAATGAAAAGGCAGAGGACTATGTACCAGAACAAGATAAAACCCCAGAAAAACAACTAAATGAAGTGGAGATAGGCAACATTCCAGAAAAAGAATTCAGAATAATGACAGTGAAGATGATCCAGGACCTTGGAAAAAGAATGGAGGTAAAGGTCGAGAAGATGCAAAAAATGTTTAACAAAGACGTAGAAGAATTAAAGAACAAACAAACAGAGATGAACAATACAATAACTCAAATGAAAAACACTAGAAGGACTCAATAGCAGAATAACTGGGGTAGAAGAACAGATAAGTGACCTGGAAGACAGAATGGTGGAATTCACTGCCATGGAACAGAATAAAGAAAAAAGAATGAAAAGAAATGAAGACAGCCTAAGAGACCTCTGGGACAATATTAAATGCACCAATGTTCCCATTATAGGGGTCCCAGAAGGAGAAGAGAGAGAGAAAGGACCCAAGAAAATATATGAAGAGATTATAGTCGAAAACTTTCCTAACATGGGAAAGGAAACAGCCACCCAAGTCCAGAAAGCACAGAGAGTCCCAGGCAGGATAAACCCAAGGAGAAACAAACCAAGACACAGAGTAATCAAATTGACAAAAACTAAAGACAAAGAAAATTATTAAAAGCAACAAGGGAAAAATGACAACATACAAGGGAACTCCCATAAGGTTAACAGCTGATTTCTCAGCAGAAACTCTACAAGCCATAAGGGAGTGGCACAATATATTTAAAGTGATGAAAGGGAAGAACCTACAACCAAGATTACTCTACCCGGCAAAGATCTCATTCAGATTTGACAGAGAAGTCAAAAGCTTTAGAGACAAGCAAAAGCTAACAGAATTCAGCACCACGAAACCAACCCTACAACAAATGCTAAAGGAACTTCTCTAAGTGGGAAACACAAGAGAAGAAAAGGACCTACAAAAACAAACCCAGGGCTTCCCTGGTGGTGCAGTGGTTGAGAGTCCGCCTGGCGTTGCAGGGGACACGGGTTTGTGCCCCCGTCTGGGAAGATCCCACATGCCGTGGAGCGGTTAGGCCCGTGAGCCATGGCCGCTAAGCCTGCACGTCTGGAGCCTGTGCTCCGCAATGAAAGAGGCCACAACAGTGAGAGGCCCGCGTACCGCAAAAAAAAAAAAAAAAAAAAAAAAAACCCAAAAAAACCCAAAACAATTAAGAAAATGGTCCTAGGAACATACATATTGATAATTACCTTAAATGTGAATGGATTAAATGCTCCAACCAAAAGACACAGGCTAGCTGAATGGATACAAAAACAAGACCCATATATATGCTGTCTACAAGTGACCACTTCAGACCTAGGGACACATACAGACTGAGAGTGAGGGGATGGAAAAAGATATTCCATGCAAATGGAAATCAAAAGAAAGCTGGAGCAGCAATACTCATATCAGATAAAATAGACTTTAAAATAAAGAATATTACGGGATAGAAGGAAGGACACTACATAATGATCAAGGGATTAATCCAAGAAGAAGATATAACAATTATAAATATATATGGACCCAACATAGGAGCACCCCAATACATAAGGCAAATGCTAACAGCTATAAAAGAGGAAATCGACAGCAACACAATAATAGTGGGGGATTTTACCACCTCACTTACACCAATGGACAGATCACCCAGATAGAAAATTTAAAAGGAAACATAAGCTTTAAATGACACAATAGACCAAATAGATTTAATCAATATTTCTAGAACATTCCATCTGAAAACAGCAGATTACATTTTCTTCTCAAGTGCACACGGAACATTCTCCAGGATAGATCACATCTTGGATCACAAATCAAGCCTTGGTAAATTTAAGAAAACTGAAATCATATCAAGCATCTTTTCTGAGCACAACACTGTAAGATTGGAAATCAATTACAGGTGGAAAAAACGTAAAAAACACAAACACATGGAGATTAAACAATATATTACTAAATAACCAAGAAATCACTGAAGAAATCAAGGAGGAAATAAAAAAATACCCAGACACAAATGACAACAAAAACACAATGATCCAAAACCTATGGGGTGCAGCAAAAGCAGTTCTAAGAGGGAAATTTATAGCAATACAATCCTACCTCAAGAAACAAGAAAAATCTCAAATAAAGAATCTAACCTTACACCTAAAGCAATTAGAGAAAGAAGAACAAACAAAACCCAAAGTTAGTAGAAGGAAAGAAATCATAAAGATCAGAGCAGAAATAAATGAAATAGAAACAAAGAAAACAATAGCAAAGATCAATAAAACTAAAAGCTGGTTCTTTGAGAAAATAAACAAAATTGGTAAACCTTTAGTCAGACTCATCAAGAAAAAGAGGGAGAGGACTAAAGTCAATAAAATTATAAATGAAAAAGAAGTAACAACAGACACCACAGAAATACAAAGCATCCTAAGAGACTACTACAAGCAACTCTGTGCCAATAAAATGGACGACCTGGAAGAAACAGACAAATTCTTAGAAAGGTATAACCTTCCAAGACTGAACCAGGAAGAAATAGAAAATATGAACAGACCAATCACAAGTAATGAAATTGAAACTGTGATTAAAAATCTTCCAACAAACAAAAGTCCAGGACCAGATGGCTTCACAGATGAATTCTATCAAACATTTAGAAAAGAGCTAACACATATCCTTCTCAAACTCTTCCAAAAAATTGCAGAGGAACACTCCCAAACTCATTCTATGAGGTCACCATCACCCTGATACCAAAACCAGACAAAGATACTACAAAAAAAGAAAATTGCAGACCAATATCACTGATGAATATAGATGCAAAAATCCTCAACAAAATACTAGCAAACAGAATCCAACAATACATTAAAAGGATCATACACCATAATCAACTGGGATTTACCCCAGGGATGCAAGGATTCTTCAGTATATGCAAATCAATCAATGTGATACACCACATTAACAAACTGAAGAATAAAAACCATATGATCATCTCAATACATGCAGACAAGCTTTTGACAAAATTCAACACCCATTTATGATAAAAACTCTCCAGAAAGTGGGCATAGAGGGAACCTACCTGAACATAATAAAGGCCATATATGACAAACCCACAGCAAACATCATTCTCAATGGTGAAAAACTGAAAGCATTTCCTCTAAGACCAGGAACAAGACAAGGATGTCCACTCTTGCCACTATTATTCAACATAGTTTTGGAAGTCCTAGCCATGGCAATCAGAGAAGAAAAAGAAATAAAAGGAACACAAATTGAAAAAGAAGTAAAACTGTCACTGTTTGCAGATGACATGATACTGTATATAGAAAATCCTAAAGATGCCACCAGAAAACTATTAGAGCTAATCAATGAATTTGGTAAAGTTGCAGGATACAAAATTAAAGCACACAAATCTCTTGCATTCTATACACTAAGAATGAAAGATCAGAAAGAGAAATTAAGGAAACAATCCCATTCACCACTGCAACAAAAAGAATAAAATACGTACGAATAAACCTACCTAAGGAGGTAAAAGATCTGTACTCAGAAAATCATAAGACACTGATGAAAGAAATCAAAGATGACACAAACAGATGGAGAGATATACCATGTTCTTGGATTGGAAGAATCAGTATTGTGAAAATGACTATACTACCCAAAGCAATCTACAGAATCAATGCAATCCCTATCAAATTACCAATGGCATTTTTTACAGAACTAGAACAAAAAATCTTAAAATTTGTATGAAGACACAAAAGACCCTGAATAGCCTAAGCAATCTTGAGGGAAAAAAACGGACTTGGAGGAGTCAGACTCTCTGACTTCAGACCATACTACAAAGTTACAGTAATCAAGACAATATGGTACTGGCACAAAACCAGAAATATAGATCAAAGGAACAGGATAAAAAGTCCAGAGATAAACCCATGCGTCTATGATCAACTAATCTATGACAAAGGAGGCAGGGATATACAATGGAGAAAAGAGTCTCTTCAATAAGTGGTGCTGGGAAAACTGGACAGGTACACATAAAAGAATGAAATAAGAGCACTCCCTAACACCATACACAAAAGTAAACTGAAAATGGATTAAAGACCTAAATGTAAGACCGGACACTATAAAACTCTTAGAGGAAAACGTAGGAAGAACACTCTTTGACATAAATCACAGCAAGATCTTTTTGACCCACCTCCTAGAGTAATAGAAATAAAAACAAACAAACAAAAAGAGTTTTCTGGCATCTGAGGGGTGGAGGGGAACGAGGAGAAAAATAAAAAGAAAGTTCAGGGCTTCCCTGGTGGCGCAGTGGTTGAGAGTCTGCCTGCCGATGCAGGGCAGATGGGTTCGTGCCCCGGTCTGGGAGGATTCCACGTGCCGCGGAGCGGCTGGGCCCATGAGCCATGGCTGCTGAGCCTGCGCATCCGGAGCCTGTGCTCCGCAACGGGAGAGGCCACAACAGTGAGAGGCCCGTGTGCCGCAAAAAAAAAAAAAAAGAAAGTTCAAAGTTTTAGATATCCTAACAGCAATTCTAAGGAAAACAAAGTTTCTATGGCCATGATGAATGAATGCACCATGGACGCTGGAGGAAAAAACAATGAGCTGGGAAGAGCAGGCACTGGCTGGGGCTGGATGAACAATATGTTATTCCACAGGGTCAAATCTGTCTCTCTTTTTCTCTCAACAATGAGCAAGAGGACTTCCCTGGTGGTGCAGTGGTTAAGAATCCACCTGCCTATGCAGGGGACACGGGTTAGATCCCTGGTCCGGGAAGATCCCACACCAACTGAGCCCATGCACCACAACTACTGAGCCCACGTGCCACAACTACTGAGCCTGCATGCTACAACTACTGAAGCCCACATGCCCAGAGCCTGAGCTCCACAACAAGAAAAGCCACTGCAATGAGAAGCTCGCGCACCGCAACAAAGAGCAGCCCCCACTCGCCACAACTAGAGAAAGCCTGTGCACAGCAACAAAGGCCCAATGCAGCTGAAAAAAAAAAAAAAAGAGTACCTAGGGAATTCCCTGGTGGTCCAGTTGTTAAGACTCTGTGCTTCCAATGCACGGGGTGTGGGTTCCATTCCTGGTTGGGGCACTAAGATCCCATATGTCCCACGGTGCAGCCAAAAAAAAAAAAACAACAACACAACAACAAAACAAAACAAAACAAGAAAAAGGAAGAGTACCTCTCTGGAGGAAATGAGCCATGCCTGCCTAAACCTGTGGGATATCTCCATATTCACATGTCCCAAACCAAACACTTGATCATGTTTCCTTCTACCCACCCTCATCACCACCTAACTCATTCCTCCTCTTATATTCTCTATAATTTCTTTCACGTCCTCCCAAACATCAAGGCCAGAAATAGTGGTAAGTTA
Source organism: Delphinapterus leucas (assembly GCF_059928025.1). NCBI lineage: Eukaryota > Metazoa > Chordata > Mammalia > Artiodactyla > Monodontidae > Delphinapterus > Delphinapterus leucas. Next base: position 127,342,673 of record NC_143132.1, on the reverse strand, counting down.
ATTTTTTAAACTGAACTAATTTTTTTTAACTGAAGTATAGTTGACTTACAATATTATATTAGTTTTGGGTGTACAACATAGTAATTCAATATTTTTATAAAATATATGCCATAGAAAAATATAAAATATTGTCTATATCCCCTGTGCTGTACATAACATCCTTGTAACCTATTTATTTTACACCTGGTATTTTGTAGCTCTTCATCTCCTTCACCTATCTTGGCCCAACCCTGACACCTCTCCCCTCTGGTAACCACTAGTTTGTTCTCAGTATCTGTTCTGTTCTATTTGTTCATTTGTTTGTATATGTTTAATTTGTTCTGCATATTAAGTGAAACGCAGTATTTGTCTTTCTCTGTCTGACTTATTTCACCAAGTATAATACCCTCCAAGTCCACCCGTGTTGTTTCCAATGGCAAAATTTCATCCTTTTTTATGGCTGAGTAATAGTCTTATATATATATATATATATACACACACACATATATATATAGTCCTATGTTTCTATATATATAACACATCTTCTTTAGCCTTCTATCTATTGATGGACACTTAGGTTGCTTCCATGTCATGGCCATTTTAAATAATGCTGCTATAAACACTGAGGTAAATATATCTTTTCAAATTAGTGTTTTCATCAGATAAATACCCAGGAGTAGAACGGCTAAATCATATGGTAGTTCTATTTTTAATTTCTTGAAGAACTTCCATACTGATTTCCATAGTGGCTGCACCAATTTACATTCCCACCAACAGAGCACAAGGGTTCCCTTTTCTCCACATCCTTGCCAACATTTGCTACTTTTTTTCTTTTTGATAATAGCCATTCTAATAGGTATGAGGTGATATCTCATAGTGGTTCTGAAATGTATTTCCCTGATGATAAGTGATGTTGAGCATCTTTTCATGTGCCTTTTGGCCATCTGTATGTCTTCTTTGGAAAAATGTCTGTTCAGATTCTCTGCCCTTTTTAAATTGGGTTGGCTATTTTTTTTTCATATTGGGTTGTATGAGTTCTTTATATATTTTGCATAGTAAACCCTTACCAGATGTATCATTTGCAAATATCTTCTCCCATTTGGTAGGTTCCCTTTTTGTTTTGTTGATGGTTTCCTTTGTACAAGAGCTTTTGAGTTTGATTATGTCCCATTTGTTTATTTTTGCTTTTATTCCCCTTGCCTAAGGAGATAAAGCCAAAGAAATATACCTATGACCAATGTCAAAAAGTGTAGTACCTATGTTTTCTTCTAGTTTTATGATTTCAGGTCTTACATTTAGGTCTTTAATTCATCTTGAGTTTATTTTTGTAAATAGTGTGAGAAAATGTTCTAATTTCATTCTTTTATGTGTAGTTGGTCCAGTTTTCCCAATACCACTTATTGAACAGTCTTTTTAAAAAATTATATATTCTTGCCTCCTTTGCCATAGATTAATTGACCATGTGTGCGTGGGTTTATTTCTGGGCTCTCTATTCTGTTCCACTGATCTATGTATCTGTTTTTGTACTGATACCACAGTTTTGATTACTTTAGCTCTGTAGTATAGTCTGAAGTCAGAGAGCAGAGACACCTCCAACCTTGTGCTTTTTTCTCAAGACTGCTTTACTATTCAGGGTCTTTTGTGGTTCCATACAAATTTTAGGATTATTTGTTCTAGTTCTGTGAAAATGTCATGGGTATTTTGATAGGTATTGCATTAGATCTGTAGATTGCTTTGGGTAGTATGGATATTTTAATAATGCTAATTCTCCTAACCCATGAACATGGGATATATTTCCATTTATTTCTATCCTCTTCAATTTCCTTCATCTATGTCTTATAGGTTTCAGAGTACGTGTCCTTCACCTCCTTCATTAAATTTATTCCTAGATATTTTATTCTTTTTGATTTATAAATGGGATTCATTTCTTTTGTTATTAGTGTACAGAAATGCAACAAATTTCTTTATATTAATCTTGTATCCTGCAACTTTACTGAATTCATTTATTCTAGTAGTTTTTTTTTGGTGGAGTCAAAGGTTTTCCTTATATAGTATCACGTCATCTGCAAACAGTGGTAGTTTTACTTCTTCCCTTTCAATTTGAATGTCTTTTATTTCTTTTTCTTGTCTGATTGCCGTGGCTAGGACTTCCAATACTATATTAAGTAGCAGTGGGAAGAGTGGGCATCCTCATCTTGTTCCTGATCTTAAAGGAAATACTTCCAGCTTTTCACCACTGAGTATGATGCCAGCTGTGGGTTTGTCAGATGGCCTTTATTATGTTGAGGTTTGTTCCTTCTATGCCAACTTTGTTGACAGTTTTTATCACGAATGGATATTGAATTTTGCCAAATGTTTTTTCTGCATCTATTGAGATGATCATGTGATTTTTATCCTTGGTTATGTTAATGTGGTGTATCTGTGGTGTATCATGTTAATTGACTTGCAGATATTGAATCATCCTCACATCCCGGGAATAAATCCCACTTGATCATGATGTATGATCCTTTTTACATATTGTTGAATTTGGTTTGCTAATATTTTGTTGAGGATTCTTGCATCTATTTCATCAGCTATATGGGCCTGTAAATTTTTTTGTAGTATCTTTATCTGATTTTGGTAACAGGGTAGTGCTGGCCTCATAGAATGAGGTGGGAAGTGTTCTCTCCTCTTTTATTTATTTGTTTGTTTGTTTATTCATTTATTTATGGCTGCATTGGTCTTCATTGCTGCACACAGGCTTTCTCTAGTTGCAGCGAGCAGGGGCTACTCTTCATTGCGGTGCATGGGCTTTTCATTGCAGTGGCTTCTCTTGTTGCAGAGCACAGGCTCCAGGCACATGGGCTTCAGTAGTTGTGGCACACAGGCTCAGTAGTTGTGGCTCGCAGGCTCTAGACGCAGGCTCAGTAGTTGTGGTGCACAGGCTTAGTTGCTCCGTGGCATGTGGGATCTTCCTGGACCAGGGCTAAAACCATGTCCCCTGCATTGGCAGGCAGATTCTTAACCACTGCACCACCAGGGAAGTCCACCTCTTTAATTTTTTGAAACATTTTGAGAAGCATACATATTAACTCTTCTTTAAATATTTGGTAGAATTCCCCTGTGAAGTCATCTAGTCCCAGACTTTTTTGTGTTGGGAGTCTTTTGATTACTGATTCAATTTCAATACTAATAATCAATCTATTCAGATTTTCTGTTTCTTCCTGATTCAGTCTTGGAAAACTGTATGTTTCTCGGAATTTATCCACTTATTCTAGGTTGTCCAATTTGTTAGCATATCACTGTTTGCATTATTCTCTTATGATTGTATTTCTGTGATATCAGTTGTAACTTCTATCAGTTGTAACTTCTCTTTCATTACTTATGTTTTAAATTTGAGCACTCTCTCTTTTTCTTAATGAGTCTGGCTAAAGTTTATCAATTTTGTTTATCTTTTCAAAAAAACAGCTCTTAGTTTCATTTATCCTTTCTATGTTTTTTGGTCTCTATTTATTTCCACTCTGATCTTTATTATTTTTTTCCTTCTACTGACTTTGGACTTTGCTTGTTCTTCTTTTTCTAATTCCTTTAGAGGGAAAGTTAGGTTGTTTATTTGAGATTTTTCTTTTTTCTTGAGGTAGGCTTCTATTACTATAAACTGCCCTCTTAGAAATGGTTTTGTTGTGTCCCATAGATTTTGGACGTTGTGTTTCTATTTTCATTCATCCCAAGGTATTTTTTGACTTCTTCTTTAATTTCTTTGTTGACCCAATGGCTTTTTTATAGTATGTTTTCAGTCTCTGCTTGTTTGTGTTTTTACCAGTTTTCTTATTGCTATTGATTTCTAGTTTCACACTGCTGTGGTCAGAAAAGATGCTGGATTTAATTTCAATCTTCGTAAATTTACTGAGACTTCTTTTGTGGCCTAGCACATAATCTATCCTGGAGAATGTTCCATGTGCACTTGAGAAGAATGTGTATTCTTCTGGTTTAGAATGTAATATTCTACAGATATCTATTAAGTCCATCTGGTCTAAAATGTCATTTAAAGCCAATGTTTCCTTATTGATTTTCTGTCTGGATGATCTATTCATTAATGTGATTGGGGTAATTAAAATCTCCTATTATTATTGTATTACTATCAATTTCTTCCTTTATGTCTGTTAATATTTGCTTTATATATTGGGTGCATAAATGTATTGGGTGCATATATGTTAACAAGTCTAATATCCTCTTCTTGGATTGACCCCTTTATCATTATTTAATGTCCTAAATTGTCTTTTGTTATAGATTTTGTTTTAAAGTCTATTTTATCTGATATGAGTACCGCTACCCCAGCTTTTCATTTCCATTTGCATGAAATATCTTTTTTAATCCCTTCACTATCAATGGGTGTGTCTTTAGCTCTGAAGTGAGTGTCTTGTAGGCAGCATATACATGGATCTTGCTTTTTTAATCTAATCAGCTACCCTATGTCTTTTGATTGGAGCATTTAGTCTATTTTACATTAGAAGTGATGATCAATAGGTATGTATCTATTGCCATTTTGTTACTTGTTTTCTGGTTGTTTTTGTATTTCTTTGTTCTTTTCTTCTTTTAATCTCTTCTCTTTGGGTTTGATAACTTTTTAAGTATTATGTTTGGGTTCCTTTCTCTTTGCTTTTTGTGTATCTACTGTAGGTTTTTGATTTGCAGTTACCATGAGGTTCATATCTATAAATATATCTACTTGTTTTAGAATGACAGTCATTTAAGTTCAAACACATTCTAAAAGCCCTACTTTTTTTTACTAAACCCCCCCACCAACATTTTATGTTTTGGTGTCATAGTTTACATTTTTATGAATATCCCTTAATTGTTTATTGTAGTTATAGTTGATTAATGGTTGATTTTACAATTTTGTCTTTTAACCTTCATAGTAGCTTACTTAAGTGGTTGATCAACTGCCTTTACAATATATTTACATATATCAGTGAGATTTTTTTCCTTCAAATAAATATTTTCTTATTTCTTAGCACTAGGGGTGTGGGTCCCAATTAGATCACTTCTCCTTCCTTCCTACCAGACTCCACTTTCCTTAATAACCTTGGTTGTAGAAGAGCCATTCTGCTAGTCTTCAGGCTGTTCTCAGAGAGAGCTGTTCTATATGTCATTGTAGTCTTGATGTGTTTCTGGGGGAAGGTGAGCTCAGGGTCTACCTACTCCACCATCTTGATCCCACCCAGTCAAATACTGGAAAATTTAAACTTCTTCCTCTTTCCTAACACTGAATTAAAGGCCAAGTCCGCATGAATTCACCCTTATCCTCCACATCCACCACTTTTCTTCCCCACTGCCCCAAGCCCAAGGTGCCCTTTGGAATCTAGGGCTTTGTAACAGAGAAACATTTTACAGCATTTCTGTTGTTATTGTTTTTAAGACAAGAAACACATGTTGAACGCAATATGGGGATAGTGGAAAGAGCATATTCTTTGGGATTAAAAAGATAATTTGGAATCTTGGCTTGATTAATTAACTGAGTGACCTGGAATAACTTATTTCTCTGATCCTCAGTTTCTTTCTCTGTAAAAATACACTTAACAACTAAATAACAGGATTGTTGTAAGGATACTGGAACCTGAAGGAAGTATCACAGGTAATCACTATATGTAGCCATTATGGTATTATTATTGTGTTTAACCCATACATACCTCATATGCTGTAGGTACTTCAGTATTAAATTTGAAGTAGACTGAAAATATAACTCATATTATATAGTCTTGTGTTTTTGAAATTTTTCAGGCTCTCCTGAATCTCTTTAGGTATAAACTAGTTTTTCAGATCTTCAATCCATGCTTATTTGAATTTTAATGAAAGCAACAGTCTTTTTATTACTATTACTTTATATAAGTTAGGCCCAGCTGACATGCAGCAAGCATTTTTTTTTTCAACATCTTCATTGGAATTGTTTTACAATGGTGTCTTAGTTTCTGCTTTATAACAAAGTGAATCAGCTATACATCTACATATACACCCATATATCCTCCCTCTTGCATCTCCCTCCCACCCTCCCTATCCCACCGTTCTGGGTGGTCACAAAGTACTGAGCTGATCTCCCTGTGCTATGGGGCTGCTTCCCACTAGTTATCTATTTTACATTTGGTAGTGTATATAAGTCCATGCCACTCCCCCACTTGGTCCCAGCTTACCCTTCCCCCTCCCCATGTCCATTCTCTATGTCTGCATCTTTATTCCTGTCCTGCCCCTAGTTTCTTCAGAACATATATTTTTTTAGATTCCATATATATGCGGTAGCATATGGTGTTTGTTTTTCCCTTTTTGACTTACTTCACTCTGTATGACAGACTCTAGGTCCATCCACCTCACTACAAATAACTCAATTTGTTTCTTTTCATGGCTGAGTAATATTCCATTGTATATATATGTGCCACATCTTCTTTATCCATTCATCTGTCGATGGACACTTAGGTGGCTTCCATGTCCTGGCTATTGTAAGTAGAGCTGCAATGAACATTGTGATACATGACTCTTTTTGAATTATGGTTTTCTCAGGGTATATGCCCAGTAGTGGGATTGCTGGGTCATACAGTAGTTCTATTTTTAGTTTTTTAAGGAACCTTCATACTGTTCTCCATAGTGGCTGTATCAATTTACATTCCCACCAACAGTGCAAGAGGGTTCTGTTTTCTCCACACTGTCTCCAGCATTTATTGTTTGTAGGTTTTTTGATGATAGCTATTCTGACTGGTGTGAGGTGATACCTCATTGTAGTTTTGATTTGCATTTCTCTAATGATTAGTGATGTTGAGCATCCTTTCATGACTTTGTTGGCAATCTGTATATCTTCTTTTTTTTTTTTTTGGATGTCCTAAACTGTTTATTAGGTAAGAATTTTACAAACATTACTTATATTAGCGGTAGCGGTGGAGCTGGAGAGTATTGTGCCTTCTCCAGGCTGCGTGGCGAGAACCACCGATCACGTAGTAGAACTTGTGGCCCTTGCCGAGGCCACGGCTCTTCCTGCCTGCAGGCGTCAGGCCCCGCATCTCCCTGTGCTTGTGGACTGGTTTGGTGATCCACTGGGTGTCAGGGTTTCTTCTGATAGCTCAGCAACAGACTGAAGGCTCCAGGCAAACTTGAGCTGGTTGACACCATGGTGGACGGGCTTGCCATAGGTGGCGCCCTTTGGGACCAGGCGTTTGTGGCCACCGCAGTGCATGCAAACACGATATATCACATAACCTTGCTTGGCCTTGTAGCCCAGCCTGCGCGCCTTGTCGGGCCAGGTGGGGCGCGGGGCCCGGTGCAGCACCGAGAGCTGGCGGTACTGCCAGCAGCGCACCCTGAGCAGAAAGCGCATCACGTCCGACTGCTTCTTCCTCCACAGCTCCTGGAAGTACTTGTAAGCGCCCATCTCGGCTCACAGGAGACAGGAGGAGCTCCGAGGTCGCAGGGTCCCCAAGCCTGAATGGTGGAAATGAAAAGAGATCTGCGGCGGATAGAATACTGTATATCTTCTTTGGAGAAATGTCTATTTAGGTCTTCTGCCCATTTTTGGATTGGGTTGTTTGTGTTTTTTTTGATATTTACCTGCATGAGCTGCTTGTAAATTTTGGAGATTAATCCTTTGTCAGTTGCTTCATTTGCAAATATTTTCTCCCATTCTGAAGGTTGTCTTTTCACCTTGTTTATAGTTTCCTTTGCTGTACAAAAGCTTTTAAGCTTCATTAGATCCCATTTGTTTATTTTTGTTTTTATTTCCATTTCTCTAGGAGGTGGGTCAAAAAGGATCTTGCTGTGATTTATGTCACAGAGTATTCTGCCTTACATTTATAGTGTCTGGCCTTACATTTAGGTCTTTAATCCATTTTGAGTTCATTTTTGCCACCACCAGGGAAGCCCTAATTTCATTCTTTTACATATAGCTGTCCAGTTTTCCCAGCACCACTTTTTGAAGAGGCTGTCTTTTCTCCACTGTATATTCTTGCCTCCTTTATTAAAAATAAGGTGACCAGAGCTTCCCTGGTGGTGCAGTGGTTGAGAGTCCGCCTGCCGATTCAGGGGACATGGGTTCGTGCCCCCATCTGGGAAGATCCCACATGCCATGGAGTGGCTAGGCCCATGAGCCATGGTCGCTGAGCCTGCGTGTCCGGAGCCTGTGCTCCGCAACAGGAGAGGCCACAACAGTGAGGGGCCTGCGTACTGCAAAAAAATAAATAAATAAAAAATAAGGTGACCATATGTGCGTGGGTTTATCTATTGGCTTTCTATCCTGTTCCATTGATCTATAATTCTGTTTTTGTGCCAGTACCATACTGTCTTGATTACTATAGCTTTGTAGTATAATCTGTAGTCAGGGAGCCTGATTCGTCCAGCTCCGTTTTTCTTTCTCAAGATTGCTTTGGCTTCAGGGTCTTTTGTGTTTCCATATAAATTGTGAAATTTTTTGTTCTAGTTCTGTGAAAAATGCCATTGGTAGTTTGATAGGGATTGCATTGAATCTGTAGATTGCTTTGGGTAGTAGAGTCATTTTCACAATGTTGATTCTTCCAATCCAAGAACATGGTATATCTCTCCATCTGTTTGTATCATCTTTAATTTCTTTCATGAGTGTCTTATAGTTTTCTGCATACAGGTCTTTTTTTTCCTTAGGTAGGTTTATTCCTAGGTATTTTATTATTTTTGTTGCAATGGTAAATGCGAGTGTTTCCTTAATTTCTCTTTCAGGTTTTTCATCATTAGTGTATAGGAATGCAAGAGATTTCTGTGCATTAATTTTGTATCCTGCAACTTTACCAAATTCATTGATTAGCTCTAGTAGTTTTCTGGTAGCGTCTTTAGGATTATCTGTGTATAGTATCATGTCATCTGCAAACATTGACAGCTTTACTTCTTCTTTTCCAATTCGGATTCCTTTTATTTCTTTTTCTTCTCTGATTGCTGTGGCTAAAACTTTCAAAACTATGTTGAATAACAGTGGTGAGAGTGGACAACATTGTCTTGTTCCTGATCTTAGTGGAAATGGTTTCAGTTTTTCACCATTGAGAACAATGTTGGCAGCGAGCATATTTAATTAAGCCAGAAAGTAGGTCCACCTTCATCCCCCTTAACCAAGCAAAACTGTTCTTACTTCAAAAATTTAAAACTACCCAAACAGGTTTCTCAGCAATGTGTTCACCATGGTATGAACCCAGCATTAGAGTTCTTATTGCACAATGCACTTACTTGTCCCATGTAATAAAAGTTGCTCTCTGTGTTGAGATGCCAAGACCGACAATTTGATTCATCTCTAGTCCTGCAGCTAAAAATAAAGATAGAAAAGATACATTTAAAAGCCCAGGAAGTTTTTCTTTATAATATTATCATATGAAAAAGAAATCATTTAATATAATCTTTAACAAAAACAACTGGGCTTAGCATTTTAATAACACAATTGGAGGTAATAAATAAAGCATTACCAGGATGATTTTCTAGTATTTTTTTACTTAAAGGGAAAAAAGGTTATAATCTAATAATAATAAAACGGCATTTTTGCTTTAAAGATTAGAAAAAAACAAACACTACTTAAAGTAAGTCAGATTGTATTTTCTTCTTGATAATACTGATACTAAAAAATTGATCTTAATTTAAGCAAAGATCTGCCACAGTAGAAGCTAGTTGATGGCAACAAGAGAAAGTTCTCAGGGAAAGTAGTATAAATATTGAAGCACAGATCTTATTTTCCACACAAACAGATGCTAGAATGCAAATAAAAACTTGGATTTTTGGAAGGCTTAAAATATAGCAGCTCAAGTGTTTTCGTGATATTCTTTTTAAAAAGCAATTTATCCCACTGAACAACATAGGGACAACTTCAGTTTGAGCACTGAGGAAGACATATCCCCCCCTTTTTCAGTACTCCTTCCAAAAATATTTAATCTAACCTGATCATAAGTAAATAATCTGACAACCTCCAAATGCAGGACAGTCTATTTAACTCTTCCGTACTTTTAAAAACTCTTAGTGTCATGAAGAACATGGTCTAGATTAAAGGAGACTAAACAGACTGACTGCTAAAGGCAATGCCTTATCTCTGGTTGGATTTTGGATTGAAAAAAAAAGTTATTCAAGACTGAGATTAAAAACAAAAGAAGACTGAGATAAGAGGGGAATATTGAGGACCAAGTATTAGAAAATATCACTGGGTTAATGTTAAATTTCCTGTGTGATAACTGCATTGTGTTTCCATTTGAGAATACTCCTTATCTTTGGAGGTAATGATGAAGTATTTACGGATGACAGGTTATTACATCACAACCAACTCTCACATTGGTCAGCCAAAAAGAAAAATAGTTTGTAGAGGATGGTGATGTAAACACTGTAAAACACATTTGAATCTAGGAGAAAGTACACAGCTGTTCAATGTAGTATTCTCTGAACTCTTTTTTATAGGTTTTGAAATACTTCAAGCCAGAAAGGTGAGAAGGAGAAGCAATTCAGTCAGAAAAATGAAGTAAAAGACCTTTTCGAATTGACAAGTACTCTTTCACCGTATTCTTAAAGAAGGTAGCACTGCAAATGTTCTTAAAGAGCTAAGATCTCTAACCCTGGCTGTGGCCAGGAGAGCACTTTGCATTAAGAGGCTGCTCAGGAAAAAACAAAACAAAAACTTATTTTACAATAAAGGTAACTCAGTTGTAAACTCCTAAGAGCAGGAACTGTGTGTTGTAACTTTGTTTATAACCCTCTGGTATTTTAAACACAACAGGAAATCAAATCGGCACTAGCTACAACAGGGAACCAAGAGGGAAGGTGAGACTTTAATACTGCAGCTCAAAAAGAGTTAAAGCAGAGGACAGAGCTGCTGTTACCTTTCCTTGACAAAGTGGTTCAGTGTAAACCACAAATGTTCCCCTCCCCAAACTACTGGGAAACTGTGACCCCAATAAAATATTGTATGTATAACTTAGGAAACCCACAAAATTCTACAGACGCCTGAGGAAAACTCTTTATTACACACAAAACATATTTACTGCCTATATTTACTTCTATAAATCCAAATACCTTTGACAGATTCTTTTATTACAGCAACAAACTGAAGCCAGAGAATATCAGGATCAATTTCAACCCAGCCAGCTTGAGGATAAAGACTTTTTACCTATTTAGGAAAAGAGAAGATTTAGTATAAACAACATTAGATCAAGTCAATAGCATCTGGGTCTTAAGGTTACTGGTTAAAATAATTTAAAACAAGATTTTATTAATTACCTAATTCATTTTTATTGTTAACATGGGAAAAATACATATACAGGGACTTCCCTCGTAACTCAGTGGTTAAGAATCTGCCTGCCAATGCAGGGGACATGGGTTCGAGCCCTGGTCCGGGAAAATTCCATATGCTGCAGAGCAACTAGGCCCTTGTGCCACAACTACTGAGCCTGAGCTTTAGAACCCGCGAGCCACAACTACTGAGTCTGCGTGCCACAACTACTGAAGCCCGCGCACCTAGAGCCCATGCTCCGCAACAAGAGAAGCCACCACAATGAGAAGCCCATGCACTGCAGCGAAGAGTAGCCCCTGCTCACCACAACTAGAGAAAGCCCGCGTGCAGCAACAAAGACCCAATGCAGCCAAAAATAAATAAATTAATTTTTAAAAATACATATATGAAATAAAAAAGGATACACCAAAATAAGTTTTCTTCAGTTCATAAGTTTACAGAAGATTTTAGCTTTATTTTATTTTCTAAGTTTACCTTTATTTTTCAGGTTTTCTACAATGAAGATGTGTTGTTTTTGTAATTTTAAAAAAAGTCAAACTTAAGAAAGAAACTTAAATTAGCAAATAAAGTACTGAGTTCTGGTTCAAGCTATGATGGAGTAAGCACACTCCACCCCCTCTTTCCCACTGAATACAGATATAAAACCTGGACAGAATGCATGGAGCAGCTATCTGTGGACTGCAAAAAGCATTTGGTGGCAGGCAGACTGGGGAAGAAGATAAGAATTAGAATACCACTGAACTGGTGGTGAGTTTCCCACTTTTCTTCTGGTACCCCCTGGCCTGGACTCAAGGCAGCCTGAAAACCAGAAGTGGGTATCAGGGTGCAGTGAAAACGCCTGTAGAGTTTTTCTAACACTCAGAGGGAATGCGAGAAATCCCTCACTTTTGTTTTTTATCCCCCCACACCCGCCTCCATACTTTTATATCCTGGCTATCCCATCGTGGTGGCTGCAGCAGTAAACCACAAGCACCCAAAATACTGAGGGAGGTAAAACTTCCTCTCTAATCAGAGGAGCTGGGGGCCTAAGAGGGTAAGGTGAACCCCCGATGGCTTTTTTCTCTCTGTGTACTCCTGATGCCTAGCTTCAGATGTGGACATAGGAAGTATCCAGCAGAATGGGATAATGAAAGCTCCCACTTCTGGCAAGAGGACCCAAAAGGGGGAGGCTCAGGGAACCAAAAATCCCAGGAAGATCTGAGAGGGAAGAGCTTGGGAAAGCTACTCCAGAAAGTTGTGGATGAATTCCTAGGCTCACCTGGAAGCTGCACTTATATGAATATAATACCAGACAGCATAGCAACGATGTTAAAAGCAGAACTGAAAAAATAGACCACTGCCCAGGTCCCAGACTGACCTCTAGGTGGCACATACTACACAGGGCAGATCCAAATAGTACCTCCAAGATCTTAAAAACAGAATTAACATTGAAACCAAAGTCCAAGGAAGGCTGGTCAGCATTTGTAGCCTGAACACAGCTGCATTAACTGCCTACTAAAAGAAAAATATCAACATTTGTCATAGACCTTATACAAGACCCGGAGTCTTATAACATGATAATCAAAATGCCCAGGATAGGGCTTCCCTGGTGGCGCAGTGGTTGAGAGTCCACCTGCCGATGCAGGGGACACGGGTTCGAGCCCCGGTCTGGGAGGATCCCACATGCCACGGAGCAACTAGGCCCGTGAGCCACAACTACTGAGCCTGCGCGTCTGGAGCCTGTGCTCCACAACGGGAGAGGCCGCCACAGTGAGAGGCCCGCGCACCGCGATGAAGAGTGGCCCCCGCTTGCCGCAACTGGAGAAAGCCCTCGTACAGAAACGAAGACCCAGCACAGCCAAAAATAAATAAATTATTAAAAAAAAAATGCCCAGGATATAATCCAAAATTACAAGGTATATTAAGAATCAGAAAAATCTCAGCTCACATGGGAAAAGATAATAGATACCAATACCAACATAACACAGAGATCTGATAAAGACTTTAAAGCAGCTATTATAAAAATGCTCCAAGAAGTAAGGGTGAATTCTTTTGAAACAAGATAGAAAGTCTCAGCAAAGAAATAAAAGACATGAAGAAAAACAAAATTTTGGTAATTCCCTGACAGTCCAGTGGTTTCACTGGACTGTCGCTTTCACTGCCAAGGCCCAGGTTCAATCCCTGGTCAGGGAACTAAGATCCCACAAGCTGAGCGGCATGGCCAAAAAAAACAAAAGAAAAAAGAAATTCTAACAATTTCAGGATTAAAAAATACAATTATTAGGGGAGTGGGGGAAATGGATACAAACTTTCAGTTATAAGATGAATAAGGTCTAGAGACCTAATGTACACCATGGTGACTAGAGTTAATAATAATGTATTATACACTTGAAATTTGCTAAGAGAGTAGTTCTCAAGTGTTCTCAACATCCACACACACACACACACAAATGGTCACCGTGTGAGATGAGTGTCTCATCTGTATACTCATGATGACTAATTAACATTAATTATGTTATTTAATTAACAATGTATACGTATACCAAAACATCAATTTATATACCTTAAATATATACAACTTTTGGGCTTCCCTGGTGGCGCAGTGGTTGAGAGTCCACCTGCCAATGCAGGGGACACGGGTTCGTGCCCCGGTCCGGGAAGATCCCACATGCCGCGGAGCGGCTGGGCCCGTGAGCCATGGCCGCTGAGCCTGCGCATCCGGAGCCTGTGCTCCGCAACGGGAGAGGCCAAAACAGTGAGAGGCCCACGTACCGCGTGGCCATAATCGCGTCAAGCCTACAAACCAGGGTCCCTGGCACTTCAGGGTCCCTTCCTCCGACTCCACCAACCTGGACAGCTCACCATCCCTAAACATGTCACAATAGTTTAGAAGACCAAACCGAAATTAGATCAAGAATATAATCAAAGCTAAGAAGAAAACGTGTTTTGTTGATTAAAAACAAAAGACAACAAGACAACAACCAGTGTTTTTCAAGAATGTCCAGAGGGTACACAGTATTGGAGAGTCCACTGTTTTCTTTGGAGTGGCCTTTCTGTCCTGTTCTTCCAACCAAGATGTTATCATCTTTTACGGTTTCTCACAATGGCATGATGTTTCAATGGGGAACATGATGAACCTTCTTCATTTTGAAAAACTAAAAATATCAAATATTCACATGTGGGATTTCTAACTGTGAATACTACTCTAGTATATAATGCCAATATTTAAGAGTTCATAGAAAGATTTTTTTAAAAATACAACTTATAGAAAAAGGCTAAAAATGTGCCTCTGCTATTAAAAAATGAGATAAGAGATAAAATTAAAGTCTTCTGAGAGACCTAGTACTAGCCTTCTAATGTAAAGTTTCCTGTTTGGGATTTCAATTTTAATTAAAGGCCAACAAAGCCTACTTTGTTCTTATCTCTAAAGGGTGATCTGTTCAGTTCTTCTTTCTCTCCTTTTTAAGCTATTTATTTAGCAATATCAATCAAATCCTATACTAAGACGTTTGGGTTTCTATTATACATTCTTTCCAACATAATTTAGCAGAGGTGTGATTTTCACTTGAGTAAATAAACACAAATTCTGTGTCTAATCCATAGAGTCCCATGAAGCAAACTGATTTCCTAATACTTTGATTAAATGCAATTCAGTTATTTATTCTGTACTCATGAAGTAATAAGCCTGGTGCTAAGAAGCAATAGACCAACAAGACCATTCTTCCCAAAGAACTCAAGCCATCTGAAGTAAAGGACCAGTTGTTGTTTGGTTTTTTTTCGGATTTGTAATTCATTGTGAACCAACAATTTTTAAGACACAATTAAAACAACTTTCTAGGAAAAAAGGACATACAAAGTAAAATCCCAAATGTTTTATTATTGAGGTCAACAGACATAAAATCACTCTGCCAAGTCGCTACACAAGTTTCTAAATCTTAGTTTTTCTCTCTCAACCCCAGCAGCTGGGAGCCACACTTTCAGAAGCACTGATGTAAACTCCTATCACAGGATGAGAGGCACTGCTTTCAACTCCTAATTTGAGACATAGCACTTCATCCTTTGAGGGCAAGGAATTTTTGTATTTTTATTTACTCACATACCTTTCCAGACACCTTCGCCACAGTTTTGAGTCTGACCAAACCATTCTAGTCTAATGCTGCTCACAGCAATCTTGATTCATCTTTTAGATACTTACCTCATTTCTAAAAAAATAATGATTCCCCCCAAATTATATAGCAACTGTGAAACTTGATCTTCTAACAATTCCTGCATCCCTTCGGTTTCAAACACTTCAACTTCTTTGAAAAAAAAATCACTGCTTAAAACAAAAGTACTTTGTGTCTAGAATTGTAAGGGAGACTGTGTGTAAAGTATCATCGTGTTCTGATAAAGACTCATAAAAAGATAAGGAGGACATAGTCGCTGAAGGACAGAATCCGCCTTTCAGCTGTCCTTTCAGGTGGGTTTAGGGGTGGGGTGTGTGGGTGGTGGGCAGTGTTCCTGCAGAGGTGAACAGAAGAGGGACTAGGGAGCTGCTCTAGTCCCAGCTCCCTGTCCTGGTCCTGAAACCAGAATGAGGAAGTCCTGAAATCAAACGCTCAAAGCAGTCTTTTGGCTGGACCTGCTCCTGGGCAACCCCTGAAGCTGAAAAACACTTCTAAGGGGGTGGGAAAAAGGGTGGGAACCAAGCAAATGAGGGAGTCCAGTGCTGCTGGGAATGGGTTAGGTAACTAATAGCTCCTGTTCCCCCAACACCGCCAACATAAAAAGATGTTGGTATTGGAAAGAAGAGTAAATAAGAAACAGCACATGGAATCAACATTATTTTTGGCATGCTGTCAACTGTGTAGAAATCAACACTTCATTAAAACGAGAACAGAAGAATACCAATCTGTTAGTTGCTTTACTAATAACAACTAATGGCTTGATAGGTTTCTCAAACCAGAAAAAAAAAGATACTTTCATGAATTGTCAAAGATGGAAATGAGAAAAGTAATGACAACACAGCCTTCAAAACTTGTCCAATACTTCTCATATCTCTGGGAATCAGTTGCTCAGCACTTTGAGAAGCAGTTAATGATGATAACTGAATTACGAACATAAACTTAAATTCCATCAAGATTTGAAAATCCTAAATGTAAATAAAGACAGGGTTGGACGCCTATCAAGGAAATACAGGAGAAACCAAGCAAGTCACAAAGCACCCTCTGACTGGATACGCGCAGCCAGCCTGCCCTGCCCTGCCCTGCCCTGCCCTGCCCCGGGAGTCATCGCAGTCCCACCCAGGTGAGGCCAGAGAGGCGAATCCTCAGGTGAGCGGAAGCGAGTGAGCGGCCCCAGGTCACAAACCGAGCCCCTGCTGTCTTCAGCGACAGGAAGGGCGCGCAGGTTTCAGCCCTGCCCGGGGAGGGAATGCGAAGACTTGGCCGGTCCCAGCGCGCCGCTCAGGTCGGAGGGCCCGTGGTGCTGCAGGTGGCTGCGTCCAAGCCGCATGAGGAGGTCCCGCCCTCTCGCCCCCCCGCGACCCGATCCCGGGTGCCCCGCGCGACCCAGACCCGCTGCCCCGACGCCAACTCCTCGGTCACCTTCTGAGCACTGGAGCCGCGGATCCGCGCCGCGCGGTCATAGACGTGGCAGCGAATCACCGAGCTGCCCACGTCCAGCCCCAGCACGAAGCCTGCGCGCCGCGGGTCCGGCGCGCTCTGCTCGGGGCGCGTCTGCTCCGCGACTGTGGGCGGCCCTGGCATCCCGACCCCCACGCCTCTCCGCACCTGCCTCCAGCCGAGCGGGCGCGCTCTAAACGCCCGTACCTCAGAGGCTGAGCGTTCCCCGCCGGGCCACCGCCCCCGGCCCGCCCCCTCCGCGAGATCCGGGAACGGCCCCGCCCCCGCTGCGGGCCCCGCCCCGACGCCGTGACGTCACGGCTGCGCAGGAACCCTTTGCAGGAGAGAGCGCGGTCTCGGCGGTAGGGTGGGGCGGGTGGAGGCGAGCAGGCAGGTGGTGGGTCCCTGGAGTCCCGGGTCACCCGTGCCGCCCGATTCTCCAAACACCGGCAGATCTCAGCGTTGCCCTGGCCCGTAATTTTCGTGATTTCCCTCCTAACTCCACGTACCCTGCGGCAGTGCCTGCATTTCTTTCAACCCAATTACGTATTATGAATCTCTATTAAGAAAAATAAAAAGAAAAGAAATTCAAAATTCCGCCGAAAGTATTCATTAATAAACTGAGGGTTTTCCCCCCAAGACTTCTCTCCTCAGAAAACCTGGTCAGGTTTGCACATATAATACACATCAAAAAATACTTGCTAAATGAAATAAACACTCAGATGAGTTGAACATTCTCCAGCCCTCTGGTGGGGAAGAAGGGACAAAGCCAGGGGTGGCTGTTTTTACCATCAAGCTCCACCCCAACGACTGCCTTCTCAGGAACATGAAAGTCCCTCAAGGGCCCTTTACCTTTCACTCCTGCCCAAAGAGCGTGGGCTCTTCCACGCAGGGGACAGAGAAGGAGGCCTGCGGAAATTTCGAGTTTCCTGCAGCTCTGGTCACAGCCTCGAGCCCAGGGGGATTCCCATGGGGTGGTCCTTATAGGCGGGGAGTGCAGAGGCGTTAATGCCTGCTTCAGCCACCTTTCCACCATCACCACACCAGCACTCCAAAAAAAAAAACAGTTTCTGAAAATATTCAATTTCTTCTTTTTGTAAAATTATGAAAGTAATATGGATATGTGCTCTTTGTGAAAAAGTTTCTCAGTGCAGAGTGGTATATCAATTAAAAAGTAAGGAAAAAAAAAAAGTAAGGGATATTCATTTTGAGCCAAATCGTTCTTTTGAACAATTTGTCATGTTAACCCACTTGCTTTCAGCCCATTTGACCAATGGCCTTTGACCAATGGTTCTTTGGCCATATTACTTGAAACTTGGAACAAGCACCTGGAAGAGTATGGTTTTTGTTTTTGTGTTTAATCTTTGTCTTTGTACCCTGTAACTCTCTAATAGTACTCATTCGTTCCAAATGGCCCTAGGACTGCCTTCACCAGTGGTGACCATTTTGGTGAGTCATATATACTATGTTAATCCCCAGTATTGTAATTTTGAAATAAATGACTAATGAGTCACGTAGTCTGGCCAGAGTTCTCCAGAGAAAGAGAACCAATAGGATAGAGATTGAGATTTATTTTAAGGAATTGGCTCACATGCTCGTGAGGGCTGGCAAGTCCCAGAAATCTTTAGGGTAGGCTGGAAGTCTAGAAATTCATATAAGAGTTGATGTTACAGTCTGAGTCTACATTCTGCTGGGCAGTAGGCTGGAAACGCAGGCAGTGTTCCTATGTTGCAATCTTAAGGAGAATTCTTCTTTGGGAAACCTCGATCTTTGCTCTTAAGGCCTTCAACTGATTGGGTGCGGCCCACCAACATTGTGAAGGGTCATTTGCTTTACTCAAGGTCTATTGATTTAAATGTTAATCACATCTAAAAAATATCTCACAGCAGCATCTAGATTGGTGCTTGCCCAAACAACGGGGCACCTTTACAGTGTGCCCACTAGCTTAGTCAAGCTGACACATAAAATTAACCATCACAGGTCCCCTTTCACAAGAGAGAAAGCTGTTTTGTATTCCTGATATGAACATTTAGCATATTTCTCAAAGTGATAATTCTTGGGCTTCTTGGGCACCTACAGTAACTTCTTTTGTGATTCTTTTTATACATCCGCATCAAGTGATCTTGAGCATTATCAAAGAATCACAGACTGTGAAAACAGGGAGCTTAGCAACCACTTAGTCTAGTGTTTCTTAATCTGTTTCTGATCTTGAACAACTTTGAGATCCTGATGATGCTATCTTCCCAAGAACATGCTTATATACACAATACTTGGCATGAGGTTTCAGGTGGGTGTGGGATAAACTAAACATAAAGATCTCAGATTAAAAATCCAGAGTGAATTCCCTAACCTGGACAGACTGTTGCCTAGGAGAGGCCTGGGGGAACAAAGGGATACTGTGTTTCCTCCTCCTTCATTGTTCTCTGCTAGCGCCTCTCACCCTGCTCCGCCCTCAGGGAAAGGAGCAAGTGGCTACAGAGCGCAGAGCTCAGAAACTCTGAAAGTCCCTTTGCTAGTGGGTCGGTTCATTGTTCTTGATTCAGAGGCCACTGCTGCTCTGAGCTCCATCACCTGATGGCCGTGGTCTGCCTCTGGCTTGCCTGCTGCTTCCCTCAGATTCTGGGCTTGGCCCAGAGGCGGCCACTGAGGCTTTCTCCCAGGCTCCTTCCCCACCACTGTCTCTCCTTACCCTTTCTCCTCTGGCAGCAGGCCCAGAATTACAACTTGCACCAGCCTCCCAGGCTCTTGAGAAACGTGGATGCGGTTACTCAGGGCTGGATCAGAAAGCGTGTGAGGCCAGCATTCCCTGGGACTCCCTGAAGGGAAATGGATGGTGCTTCAAGGCTGAGTCCAGGGACCTCACTCGATGCCCTCCTCCCTCCAAGGAAACAAATCACTGTCCTTCCCTCCTAGGGTGACCAACTGTACCTATTTGCCAGGGACTGAGGAATTTCTTGAAACACAGGACATTCAATGCTAAAACCAGAACAGTCCTCCTCACAACTCAGAGACTCTTGGGGTCCACAGGTGACTTCCTTTGGGATGCTGGCTGCTTCATGTTTAGGTGTCAGACACTGCTTTTAGACAGTGAGCTCCCTGAGGACAGGAACAGGGCCTTAGTCATTTTTCCTCCAAGAGGCACAAAGTAACTGCTGAATGACTAAATGAACAAACAAGTTAATGTTTGCAAGTCCTTATCAGACCTTACCTTCTGCCTGACGTGGCCACAGGACACAGAGGGCAGTGAACCCTTCCTAACGTCTGCTTTCATCTGGGCTTGTCGTCATCTGACCACCGATGCAGCCCTTCTGATGTGGAAGGGAGGTCAGGCTGCCTGCCCTGAGCCTGGCGCCTGGAACATCAGGACTGAGCCCCAGATCCCCACGTGAGCGTCAAACCACATCCTTTCTTTTCACCCTTATTTCATGAGCTCAGCTGAACTTGGGTTGGACTCCCTCTTCGGCTTCCTGCTCTGTAGCTCCGCTCCTGACTGCATCTGCAGCCCTGGCCTCAACACAGGGGTAGACGTGCCGTAGTATGTCTTCACGTCCCCCACTTTGCATGGGCTCCTGCCGAGGCCCTGAGCAGAGCCCTAGCAAACTGTTCAGCATCTTGTGCTTTATGGCATTTGCAAAAGTGGATTCTTTCTGTATTATTTTCCTAAAGTGGGCCCTCCGAATTGTACAAGCTTCGATTCCCACAGGACCATAATCCTCCCACCAGGAGGGAAAGCGGGCAGGGGAGGGATAAATTGGGAGATTGGGATTGACATATACACACTACTATATATATATAATAGATAACCAATAAGGACCTACTGTATAGCACAGGAAACTCCACTCAGTACTCTATAATGACCTATATGGGAAAAGAATCTTAAGAAAAGGGTGGATATATGTATATGTATAACTGATTCACTTTACTGTACACCTGAAACTAGCACAACATTGTAAATCGACTCTACTCCAATAAAAGTTCAAAAACACCCAAACACCGTAGCCCTCCCCACCTTTCTATAGTCCTCAAAGCCAGGAGGACTTCCTCTCTGGATCCCAGTGTGGTGGTCCGGAATGCCGTCGGCATGCACTCTGAGTAACGCAGTCCCCAGTTCACCGTTCGGAGCCGCCTGAATACCGTCATCAGCTGATGAAGGCTGTCCTCCCTACACAGCTCTGGGTAGTCATGGCTACAAGCCCTGGCCTCCTCCATCTGGGCCAACGTAAGGTCCAGACCCTGCCCATTTCTCACCATTGTTCTGCTGAGGTCCTTTCCAGAGCCACAGCTGCCACACCTGCCCAGGTCTTTGCTCATCTCCATGCCCTTCTGAGGCATCCAGTGTCAGAAACATGAGCTGGCTCGTTGCTCCGTGTCTTAACTTCTCCCCTCCTGAAGTGGATTAAGTGACAGGAAATCTTTTCCTTCACTCACCTGTCTGTATACATTGTGGGAGGGGAAGAAGCCTTATGTGGCCAGGTTTCTCATGTTTGTGAACACCCAGAGGCTGCAAAGTTCTGAAGAGAGGCCATGGCTTAAAAGGAGCATCCTAGGGCTTCCCTGGCGGCGCAGTGGTTGAGAGTCCGCCTGCCGATGCAGGGGAGACGGGTTCGTGCCCCGGTCCGGGAAGATCCCACATGCCGCGGAGCTGCTGGGCCCGTGAGCCATGGCCGCTGAGCCTGCGCGTCCGGAGCCTGTGCTCTGCAACGGGAGAGGCCACAACAGTGACAGGTCCGCGTACCGCAAAAACAAAACAAAACAAAACAAAAGCATTCTACCTCCCTCCTCATCCCAATCATCCTGTTTCACTTGTGGTCAGAAGCCTTTAT
The DNA here is from genome assembly GCF_059928025.1 of Delphinapterus leucas. Taxonomy (NCBI): domain Eukaryota; kingdom Metazoa; phylum Chordata; class Mammalia; order Artiodactyla; family Monodontidae; genus Delphinapterus; species Delphinapterus leucas. The sequence continues at coordinate 127,321,050 of NC_143132.1, read as the reverse complement.
TCAACTAGGGAGATTATAAAGTCTCAAATGAATGAGTTCTGTGAGTTAAGATTTAAACCACATTACAGAATGGCTGAAAACACTTTTGAATTCATGGATACAAATAAAACTTTGTTTTTTGAGGAAAATTTTTGAATTTTTGTACAAGGCAATTTTAAATCCAAAATAAAGAATGGTACTGTGGAAGAAAATGTAGAAAAGTAACTGTTACTACTTTTGAGGTAAGTTTTCAAAAATAAAGATTTCTGTCTCGGCCTTTTGGCTAAGAATAACACAGAATAAAGAAGGAAACATCTCCTTACATATTGCTTAGCCTCTGTTGGCATTATTTTTTCCCCAGATCCCACAGGATTCTTTTCTTGAAGTCATACTTATTGAGATGCACAGTTTTATGACTTCTGACAAACATATGCAGCCCTGAAACCATCACCACCACCATTAATATAGAAAATATCTCCATCACTCTAAAAAGTCCCTTTTGCACACAGTACTCTGAATCCTTTACTATGAGCATAAGGTGATGTCATCTGCATACGTAACTCAGAACACTTGAATTTAGCAGATTGATCTCAGTAATTTGAGATGCAACCCATCCCAAAAGGAAGTTGCCCGTTCCAGACTGACTGTAAATGAGCTTGGTCCTCGTGACATGTGGGCCAGATTGTGGACTTGGGGTTTTCACCAAATGACATGCTTACATAAAGCTAAGTGTAATAGCTTGACACTTCCTGGTTCCTTTATATGTTTTGAGTAAATCCACACTACTTGAAGTGATTCTAAGCAATGAGAACATTCAGTTGGCAAGCTTACATTTTATCCTGTCAAGGAAGGAAAAGCCCTCTTTTGAAATACAGTTACTACAGGTTGTATTTCACAAATTGTAGCTCTAGATAGTGTGCCTTAATAATCTCTATTATGCTTTATTAATAAGATAGATCCTTTAACTATAAAGGAGATGAAACTCAGAATAAAATCTAATTAATTCAGAACACAAAGTAAAGAAACTAGAAATAAAGAGCCATAAAAAAAACCAGTAGATTTTGTTAACTGAAAAAGAATTACAGTTGACTCTCATTATTTGCAGTAGTTACTGTTCTATAAAGTTATGGCCAACACAATTGGCAAATACCGAATCATTTTTGCTGGAGGAAATATAGGGTTAGGCTCCTGCAGCCTCTGGTCACATTTCCAACAACTGATCAGTACGTAACCTTGTTCAATATGTGTTTCTATTTAAAGACATGTTACTTAATATATATTGTTGATTCATCAACATTGAATCAAGAGCTGACAGCACTATAATTTATGCCTGAATGAAGCTTATCTAACACATGTATTCTCCCTGCAGGGCACATCGTGGCCTTCCTGGGCTTAGAAACACTTCAGAACATTTTGGTACTATGCCGGGGCCATTTTAAACATGAAATCACCAACAAAAAGCACAAGCATGTGAGAAATGCGGCACTAAATAGACAGTAGAAAGGACATCTGTTTACAGTATGAAGGCTGAAAGAAGAAGGCAGAATGTCATCTTATTTGAGCTCAGCTGAGAATGTGCACATCTCTCTGTCTCTCTAAGTCTCCATATTTAGATTTAGCAACATGTAGATCAATTTATTTTCCAAGCATTGCCTTTCATATCTCATTCAATTTCCATCTTTCTAAGCCAGTTTCCTTTCTCTCAGATGACACAAGTAAGTAGTTCTTTTCAGTGCTGATGCTTGGGGAGTGAACTTCCCCAGTTTTTGAATATCTACACATATATCTTCACTTTTAAAAGATAGTTTGACATGGTAGAGAATACTAGTTTACAGCTTTTCCTTTTGCACTTTGAAAATATTGTTCCATTGGCTTTTGGCTGTAATTACTAATGAGAAGTCTGCTGCCAGTCTAATTCTCATTCTTTTGTGGGTACTCTTGTCTTTTCTCTTATGTGCCTTTAAGATTTTCTATTCAGATTCAGTGTTCTGGTCTTCACAGGTGTGGTCTTCTTTTTAGTTTATCCTTCAGACTGAAGACCTGGCTCTTCAGTTCTGGAAAATGTACTGCTTTGTACATGTTGCCTCCTCCTAGCCTCCCTAGTTTCTCCTATTAGATATTTGATTAAAAAAATGATTTTGACACAGTTTCAGACTTACAGAAAAGTTACAAGATAGCACAAAGAATTGCTATATAGCCTTTACCCAGATTTCCCAAACACTAACATTTTACCACATTAAGTTTATCTTTTTCTGTTTATCTATTTACCTGTATGTTTTTCTGAACCATTTGAAAGTAAGTTGCTGGCATGATGCCCATTTGCTCCAAAATACTTGAGTCAGAACTTCCTAAAATCAAGTATATTCTCTTGTATAATCATACACAATCCTGTTAGCTAATCTAGAGTTCTTATTCAGATTTCACTGATGATCACAACAGTGTCTCTTACAGAAAAAGAAAATCCCAGATTGTGTGCTGCATTCAGTGTCATGTTTCTTAGTCTCCTTTCACTTGGCACCATTGCTCAGTCTTTGTCTTTAGTGACAATGACATTTTTGAAAAGTACAGGCTACTCATTTTGTAGAATGTCCCTCATTTTTTTTTTTTTTTTTTTTTTTGCGGTACACGGGCCTCTCACTGCTGTGGCCTCTCCCGTTGCGGAGCACAGGCTCCGGACGCGCAGGCTCAGCGGCCATGGCTCACGGGCCCAACCGCTCTGCAGCACGTGGGATCTTCCCGGACCGGGGCACGAACCCGTGTCCCCTGCATCGGCAGGCGGACTCTCAACCACTGCGCCACCAGGGAAGCCCGATTGACATTTTTATAACACAACAATTTGGGTTCATCAAACAACCTAAATATGTCACTATGACCTTCCTCTCCCAGATTTAGTACCAATATGTTAAATGAAACAAGTGTGCACCCTGATTCCTGAGATCAAAAGAGGAGTCCATTTTTTCTTGCCCTGTTTCTCATCTCTAAGGCAGTTCTCCAGAAAAAATTTTCCTTTAGGCCTAGGAACCTCTTATTTTCTTAAAAGAGATTTTGGTATAAAGCTTAGTTGCACTCATTTTTCTAGGCTAAATAAATTTTATCCTTGTTTACATGATTTCTGTCCACCTATTTAGCACTTGAAAGAAGTCTATTGGATTGCTTTGGCCTGTTTTTCTACTTTGAGAAATTGTGGTTTCTAACTGGGTTGAATTCAATTAGTATTTACTAGGAGTTAGTTTTCGTGTGTTCCCTGACTCTTGGGTATTTGCAATTTGGTATGTATGTGAAAAGTTAAATCCTTCAGTTGGTCATGTTGGGTATGATTTTCCTGGTTATGATACAGTTTGTCTGATGCAGGCAAAAAAACTACCTAGAATTATAGAGGCCAAGGCCTGTTTTTTGATTAATTTTAATAGTATTAAAATTTAGCTTTCTTACTATAGCTTGATGAACTTTTGCCCACATTTAAAATATTATTTTGGAGGATTAATTAGGTTTAATTGAGGAGACTCCTCATTTCTCCATTGTATTTAACATCTCCTGTTACGTTCAAGAGTAGTGTTTTTCACCAGTCAGAATGGCCATCATCAAAAAATCTACAAACAATGAATGCTGGAGAGGGTGTGGAGAAAAGGAAACCCTCTTGCACTGTTAGTGGGAATGTAAATTGATACAGCCACTATGGAGAACAGTATGGAGGTTCCTTATAAAACTAAAAATAGAACAACCATATGACCCAGCAATCCCACTACTGGGCATATACCCAGAGAAAACCATAATTCAAAAAGAGTCATGTACCACAATGTTCATTGCAGCTCTATTTACAATAGCCAGGTCATGGAAGCAACCTAAGTGTCCATCGACAGATGAATGGATAAAGAAGATGTGGCACATATATACAGTGGAATATTACTCAGCCATAAAAAGAAACAAAATTGAGTTATTTGTAGTGGTGTGGATGGACCTAGAGTCTGTCATACAGAGTGAAGTAAGTCAGAAAGAGAAAAACAAATACCGTATGCTAACACATATATATGGAATCTAAAAAAAAATGGTTCTGAAGAACCTAGGGGCAGGACAGGAATAAAGATGCAGATGTAGAGAATGGACTTGAGGACACGGGGAGGGGGAAGTGTAAGCTGGGACGAAGTGAGAGAGTGCCATGGACATATATACACTACCAAATGTAAAATAGATAGCTAGTGGGAAGCAGCCGCATAGCACATGGAAATCAGCTCGGTGCTTTGTGACCACCCAGAGGGGTGGGATGGGGAGGGTGGGAGGGAGACGCAAGAGGGAGGAGAAATGGGGATATATGTATACATATAGCTGATTCACTTTGTTATAAAGCAGAAATTAACACACCATTGTAAAGCAATTATACTCCAATAAAGTCGTTAAAAAAAAAAAGAATAGTGTTTTTGCCACCTGTTCTGATAATAGGATAATAAGGTTTGGATTTCAGTTTAATTTAATGCCTTCTAATCAGGATATTCAGTTCTTTTCTGAAAACTAGAATAATGTCATCTGAAAAGTTGATCCTTTTACATAAACAGTGCACATATTTTGTTTAACCGTGCTTTTAAAAATATTGCGTGTTGGAATAAGCAAACCTTTATCTTTTATTAAGTTAAAACTACAAACGCAGGCAATACCTCCTTTTATTGTTTACACTTTGCAGATATTGCATTTTTTACAGATTGAAGGTTTGTGGCAACCCCATATTGAGCACGCATATCAGCACCGTTTTTCCAACAGCATTATTTTTTTTTTAATAAATTTGTTTATTTTATTTTTGGCTGCGTTGGGTCTTTGTTGCTGCGCGCGGGCTTCCTCTAGTTGCGGCGAGCAGGGACTACTCTTCGTTGCAGTGCGCAGGCTTCTCATTGTGCTGGCTTACTCTTGTTGCGGAGCACGGGCTCTAGGCGCGCGGGCTTCAGTAGTTGTGGTTCACGGGCTTAGTTGCTCCGCGGCACGTGGGATCTTCCTGGACCAGGGATCAAACCCATGTCCCCTGCATTGGCAGGTGGATTCTTAACCACTGCGCTACCAGGGAAGCCCGCAACAGCATTATTTTTAAATTAAGGTAGGTACATTGCTTTTTTAGACATAATGCAATACTTAAGAGACTATAGTATAGTGTAAACATAACTTGTGTATGCACTGGAAAACCATAAAATTTATGTGACGCACTTTGTTGTGATATTTGCTTTGTTGCGGCGGTTTGGATCCAAACCCGCAATATCTCTGAGGTATGCCTGTATTGAAAATAAGGGGAAATTATTTAGAAAAAAGAAAGTTGCCTTGTGGAGTTAAGATAGATTTCATGCAAAAAGACAAAAAACTCAGTTTAGGAATGGGCAAAGGACTTGAATAGACGTCTCTCAGAAGAGGATATACAGATGGCCAACAAGCACAGAAAATGGTGCTCACTGTCGTCTGTCATTAGGGAAATGCAAATCAAAACCACAGCGAGGGCTTCCCTGGTGGCGCAGTGGTTGAGAGTCCGCCTGCCAATGCAGGCGACGCGGGTTCGTGCCCCGGTCCGGGAAGATCCCACATGCCGCGGAGCGGCTGCGCCCGCGAGCCATGGCCGCTGAGGCATGGCCGCTGAGCCTGCGCGTCCGGAGCCTGCGCTCCACAATGGGAGAGGCCACAACAGTGAGAGGCCCGCGTACCGCAAAAAAAAAAAAGAAAAAAAAAAAACCACACTGAGATACCACTTCATACCCACTAGACTGGTCATAATAAAAAGGTGGAAAATAATAAGTGTTGGTGAGCATGTAGGGAAGTTGGAATCTTTGTCCATTTCTGGCAGAAATGTAAAATCATGCAGCCACTCAGAGAATGGTTTGGAGATTCCTCAGTACATTACATACCACCCAGCAATTCCACTCTAAAGAATATACTGGGAATATACTTTAAAGAATTGAAAATAGGTGTTCAAATAAAAACTTGTACATGAATGTTTATAGCAGCACTATTCCTAATAGCCAAAAGGTGGAAACCATCCAAATGTCCATTACATGGATGAAGGAATAAACAAAATGTGGTATATCCAGACAATGGAATAGTATTCAGCCACAGCAAAGAATGAAGTAGTGACACATGCTACAATATGGATGAGCCTTGAAAACACTGTAGTCAGTGAAAGAAATCTGACACAAAAGGTTGCTGTACTATAATATTTCACAAGTGCTCTCTTGACCCAATTTGAGTCATGGTGAAAATTCTCATTTCCCCTTTGTGGGCAGTTTGCTAAGCATCCACCCCAACTACTTCCCTCTGGGGCTCTGACACTCCTGGGGTATGTACAAACATTCCCAACTGCCAGAGGCTCCCAGATACCTAACAGGGGTGACCTCTTCTTCCTTAGACCTACATAATTCTTCAAAATTCCCACTTCCCAGGTAGCCCATAAAACCAAGCTCAATCCCACCCTGCTTGTCACACCTGAGCTGCCTCCTACGGCTCCGGCTTCTTGCTGCCCTGTCCCCTGCCAACCCAGTGCGTTCCTGCAAGGAAGCCTTCTCTCATTTGGAGCTGTAAGTAACAACATGTTCTGCCTTTCATCTACCCAGAGTGTCTTTGTGTTGTGTCCTGGCAACCAAAGAGTCTATAGTCATACCTACTATCCTATAATCATAGAACAGCCACATTTTGTAGTATCCAATTTATATGAAATATCCAGAATAGGAAAATCCATAGAGACAAAAATCAGATTTGTGGGTGCTGGGGGCTTGGAGGAAGGAGAAGGGTGAGTGAAACGTGGGGTTTCCATTTGGGCTGATGAAAAAGTTCTGCAGCTAGATACAGCGATGAGTGCACAGCATCATACATGTACTTAATACCACTGTGTTGTACACTTTAAAATTGTTAAAGTGGTAAATTTCATCATGTGTATTTTGCCACATTTTAAAAAAACTACAGAAAAATGACAAAAAAAAATAAGACAGAGTCTAAGAAAAAAAGAGACTGCATGTATATATTTTAAAGTATGTCAATTTCCTGTGAGTGCAAGAAAGCAAAGTCTTAACTTCTCTAAGTGAGGATACACTTTTTTTCTAAAAACAGACTGATTTTAATGGTATTAATGCGTTTATCAAAGAATAAAGAATACACACCAACAGAATGGCTCATATTAAAGACGAAGAAGACAAAGGTTGGTGGACATGTGGAATAAATTGAATTCTCACCCATTGATGGTGAAAGTACGAGTTAGTATGACCACGTCGAAAAAGTCTGACAGTTTCTTATGTAACTAAACATATGCATATCCTATGACCCACAAATTCCATTGCTAGGTATTTACCCAATATAAATGAAAACAAATGTCTAGGACTTCCCTGGTGGCGCAGTGGTTAAGAATCCGCCTGCCAGTGCAGGGGACATGGGTTCAAGCCCTGGTCCGCGAAGATCCCACATGCCATGGAGCAACTAAGCCCGTGCACCACAACTACTGAAACTGTGCTCTAGAGCCCAGGCCGTGCTCCGCAACAAGAGAAGCCACCGCAATGAGAAGCCCGTGCACCGCAACGAAGACCCAATGCAGCCAAAAATAAATAAATAAATTTATTTTTTAGAAAAAGTACATTAAAAAAAAATCTTTAAAAAAAACCCAACAAATGTCTACAAAAAGCTATGAACAAGAACATTCATAGTAGCTTTATTCATAAGAACCCGAAACTGGAAACAGATCAGCTGTTCATCAGTTGGAGAATAAATCTTAAGCTATCTTCTTCACACAATGGACTACTATTCAGAAATAAAGAGAAGCAAACTACTGATCCACACAACAACATGAACGAATGCTAAAACATTATATTGCGTAAAAGAAACCTGGCATAAAGAGTATATACTCTATACTGAATCCCTATGTTGTACACCTGAAACTAATATAATACTGTAAATCAACTATACTTCAATTTTTTAAAAAAAAGAGTACATATTGTGTTTTTCCATTGATACGAAGTTCTAGAGCTGGCAAAATTAAGTTTTGGTGAAAAAATTTCAGAACAATGGTTGCCTCTGGGCAGCTGAGGATTTATTGGGAGAGGGTGTGAGGGAATTTTGTGTGTGTAATGTTCCTGTTCTGTGCCTTGGTGATGATTTAGGTTGCATGTGTGTGTATATTTGCCAGACCTCATGGCCCACTTAAAATTTGTGCATTTCACTTTATATAAATTTTACCTGTAAAGAAACAAAAAGGCACCATAAAATATTGAATTCTAGTTAGTGATATGCATGCTGAAGTATCTGGGGGAAGTATACTGATGTCTGCAACTTACTTTGAAATGCACACAAAAACAAGATGGACCGGTAAATAGAAAGAGAGATGGATATAGGTAATATAAGTAATAATGTAATATAGGTAATAACGTAAGAATAGTAGAATAGTAATGGTAGAATTTAGGTGGTGTGTATATGGATGTTCAGAAGTAATTTTTTTAAGCATGTCTGGAAACTTTTTACAATAAGATATAGGGGAAAAGAATAAAATATACATCGTCAAACACACCCTTATTGTTTGGAGCCTTAAAACGTGGCAAGGAAATTTTTTAAAACTAGCCAAGTACCCCAAATTCTAAGAACTGTTTCTCTTTGTCTAAAAATCTCACTGGTGACCACAAGCAGCAACAAAGCTTCATTGTCTGTCTTGACTGCGCTGACTTTTGACAGCTGGGCCAAACGTTGGGAGGCAAAGGCTTACAAGCTTCTTAGTATCAATTACTAAGCTTTAATGGTCAATTAGAGTGTGAACTGATGAAACCCTCTAATTTGGTAGAATGGATTCTTTACTGCCTGAGAGGGACCACTCTGCAATGTCAGTGTCAATTTCCCTTTCCAGCCAATATTGGACTGTGGTCTTTGTAGCCTCCTGGTTTTCCCTCTTCTCCCCTTTCACTGCTGTTGGTGTTACCGTTCTTAAGAAAGAGCACAGATCACTGCACAGCGGTGTACTCACTATGCAGTAATGGCATTCAGTAGAAGATGAATGATTCATGGTACATAAAGGAAAGATTATTGGAGCAGAAGTGCGGCCACCCTAGGCCTGGCTCCGCTGCTACATACGTGTGTGACCTTGGGCAAGTCACTTAACTCTGCTGAGCCTCACTTTATTAATCTCTACAACAGAGGAGGCAGGCTGAGAGGTTCTCCAGGCAAGTTCCAGCCCTAAGACTCAACTGCTAAACGTAAAAAGTACCAATTTCCAAATGACACTTATCAAAATTGTAATGTTTCTCCTGTTGGCTTTTTTTTTTTAATGTTTATTTATTTATTCAGCTGTGCCCGGTCTTAGTTGTGGCATGCGGGATCTTTTACTTGCGGCATGCGGGATCTTTAGTTGCAGCATGTGAACTCTTAGTTGTGGCATGTGGGATCTAGTTCCCTGATCAGGGATTGAACCTGGGCCCCTTGCACTGGGAACACAGAGTCTTAGCCACTGGACCACCAGGGAAGTCCCTCCTGTTGGCTTTGACTGATTTTATTTTATTAGTTTTTATCTTTATCAAGGCTAAATATGTACTATGTAGATATGTAGATAGAGCCCATGCTCAACAAAGTTTATTATGGAACAATACCCCACCAATCCCCACATTTGTCCCTCCTCAGAAGCATTTAAAATCTTTTCTTTTGAATCTGCAGAGGAGTTGAAAGAATAGTCTTCAGTATTCTTACCTGAAGAGTCCTCATCGAAAAGGCTATTGTTGACATCTGATCACATTCCCTCCTTTTCTACACTTCCTTTATGCCAGACCATCTGAAAGTGGGAGGCAGGTACATGACACTTCACACCTAAATACAACACTGTGTGTCTTCCAAGATTATGAACATCTCCTACATAACTGAGGCATCATTGCTGTACCTGAGAAAACTGACCCTAATTCAGTAACATCACTCATATTCAAAGAAGCCCATTGAGCCATAAAGTGCCTTATAAATGTTATTTTTTCCTAACCTAGATCCAATCAAGGTTCACACATTGTATCTGACCATTAGTTTTCTTGAATCTCTCCCAGCCCTCCCTGCCCCCAACCTTCCTTGGAGAGAACAGGTCAGTTATCTGGCCCTGATTTATGCTGTAAATCCCACGTGTCTCCCTCTACTAGAGTCAGGACAAGCATTTTTGGCAAGAATACCACACTGGAGATGTTGAGTCCTCAACAACTGGCATCACTTCAAGAAGTATAGAATGTCAGTCCTTCCCTACTACTCTTGCAACCGTTGCCAAGCTTGACTATTTGCTTAAAATAGTGACTGCTAAATCTCCACACTATGAAGGTACATTCTCCCCTTCTGTACTTAATAAGTAATCCATGCAGTGATATTTTTGAGACTGTGAGAATCCAGTTTGTGAGAATCTTAATTTAGGATTTTTTTTTTTTTCTATTCACGGCATGTGGGATCCTAGTTCCCCAACCAGGGATTGAACCTGCGGCCCCTGCATTGGAAGTGTGGAGTCTTAACCACTGAACTGCTAGGGAAGTCCCTAATTTAGGATTTTTAAATTTCTAATCATTCTTTTTTTTTTTTTTTCCGGTACGCGGGCCTCTCACTGTTGTGGCCTCTCCCGATGTGGAGCACAGGCTCCGGACGCGCAGGCTCAGCGGCCATGGCTCACGGGTCCAGCCACTCCGCGGTATGTGGGATCTTCCCGGACCGGGGCACGAACCCGCGTCCCCTGCATCGGCAGGCGGACTCTCAACCACTGCGCTACCAGGGAAGCCCCTAATCATTCTTGAGGTGGAGGTTTCACTAGTCAAATGTAGAATTTTCCACCTATGGACCATGAGAGTAATAATAATAAGGTGTTAGGGCTGAGAAAGACGTGAGAGGTCTTCTCGGTTAATTCTTTTATTGTTTTATTTCATTTTATTGTAGGCAGTTACATTAAATCTTCTTTTCGTATTTCCATTAGTGACATATTTTATCAGTTTGGGACATGATCTACTGACGTTCACCATGGAAGAATACACACACATTTCCATCCGCCACCACATATGTGCACCCTTTCCATCTTCCTAATACAGTTATAACATGCGTTTGTTTAGATGACTATTTGGCTTCCATTATTATAATCATATGTTTTAACATGGTTATTATAACCATAATCCACAGTTGACCCAGCGTATCAGTACTATGCTGTGTCTCTTCTGTTTGCCTTTCCAGATTCACTCTTCATCCTTCTCCATTCTGCTGTGTCTTGGGAGGCTGATCTGCACGTACTCCATCAAAGGGTTCCCTTGCCCCATGGTTACTCAGTTGGGTTTGACCAATAGAAAGCACCAGCAGGACACTGGAGGGAGAAACAATGAGGTCATAGTATATGTTCCCCAGCTCCTGCCCAACTAGGTGGCCATGGGTTAGCTGCTTAGTTCTACAAAAGGTCACAGCTCTTGTCGGGCAACACCCTCCGTCTCTTTGGAGTCAAGTAAGGGCATGTTCTTTTTGCCTTTTTTGTCCTGGAGTGGTAGCAATTCTTATGTTGTTATTAGTCTTTTTAGTTTTCTTAAGTCTACCTACACCCTTACAAGTTTTTAGTATCTTTATTAAGGTCTCCTGAATTATGCTATCTATTTTCTGCTAGACCTAAATTATGAATATTTTCCTTTCCTGCAAAACTTTTCCATTTTCTCTGGAGTTAATATTTAATCTGATATTTCTGGTTTTCTATAAATTTATTATTAATTCAACCCAAGTACCTTTTATAATTTTCTAAATCTCCCCTTAGGATGTTCAGAAACATCAGGAATTTTCTCAGTTTCATTTTCTTAAAGCCATCTCTTCTGGGGCTTTCTAACTTTTTCCAGTTTGTACTAGTCAACCTCTAGACCTAATGGACAGCTTCCATACTGAAATCTCCGTTTTCTATCACTGAAGAAATTATCTTGTGTTAATTAGAACTTCTCTTTCCATCTGGTTTAAATCGTCAGTCTTGGGTCACATTCTCACGTTGTTAGTGCATATCTTCTAATAGTTTCTTGAGAAAGGACAGTTAAAAGTTACATTATTTGGGGCTTCCCTGGTGGCGCAGTGGTTGAGAGTCCGCCTGCCGATGCAGGGGATGTGGGTTTGCGCCCCGGTCCGGGAAGATCCCACATACCGCGGAGCGGCTGGGCCCGTGAGCCATGACCGCTGAGCCTGCGCATCCGGACCCTGTGCTCCGCAACGGGAGGGGGCACAACAGTGAGAGGCCTGCGTACAGGAAAAAAAAAAAAAGTTACATTATTTGAGGGAATTCCATGGTGGTTCAGTGGTTAGGACTATGTGCTTTCACTGCTGCGGGTACGGGTTCAAACCTTGGTTGGGGAACTAAGATCCCACAAGCTGCACAGTGTGGCCAAAACCAAAAAAAAGTGTTACATTATTTGAGACTTTTACGTTAGAAAATGTCTTTATTATATCCTAATATTTTATCAATACTTCGGTTGAGTATAGAATTGTATGTTAGAAATTATTTCCTTTCAGTATTTTGAAGACTTTGCTTCATTATTCTCTAGGTTCTGGCACTACCTTTGAGATGTCTTAAATCATTATTACTCCTAACCCTTTGTATGTGATTTTTTTTTCTTGAAAGCTTTCAAGAGCTTCTTTGCCTCAGTATCTTAAAGTGCCATGATGATGGACCCTAGCATATGTTCATTCATTGCTGGGTAGTTGAGGAAAATTTCAACCTGAGGTGGTTGCCAGGGGTTGAAATTGAAGAATTTCTAGTTAATGAGCATAAAGGGTTTTTTTTAATGATTTTTTTCAATATATTTTTAAAAAATTACTTATTTTATTTTTTTTTTGCTGTGTTGAGTCTTCATTGCTGTGCACGGGCTTTCTCTAGTTGTGGCAAGAGGGGGCTACTCTTCGTTGCAGTGCATGGGCTTCTCATTGCGGTGGCTTCTCTTGTTGCAGAGCATGGGCTCTAGGCACGCGGGCTCAGTAGTTGTGGCTCGTGGGCTGTAGAACACAGGCTCAGTAGCTGTGGCGCACGGGCTTAGCTGCTCCGCGGCATGTGGGATCTTCCCGGACCAAACCTGTGTCCCCTGCATTGATAGGCGGATTCTTAACCACTGCGCCACCAGGGAAGTCCCGAGCATAAAGTTTTAAGTTCTACATGAATTCAGTTTAGAGGAATAAATTCTAGAGATTTGCTGTACAATATTGCATCTACAGTCAACAGTATTGTGCTCTATATTTAAAATCTTGTAAAGAGGGTAGATCTCATGTTGTGTTCTTACCACAATAAAAGAAAAAACTTAAAAAATGCCTTTCTCACAACACTGTGGTGAGAGTTAAATGGCAGGATGCTATAAAGCACTTGGTCTGTAAACAGTACTTACTATTGTTGTTCTTATGGACTGGAGTCTAGAAGCAGGAAAAAAAGAGGACCATGTCAATAGGCTAAGCTTGAGAAGAAGAGAACCTGCATTAAGGTAAGGTAACCATGAGGATGGAGAGAAGAGGGCAGATATAGGAGATGACATTGCACCACGACAAGCGAAGTGCGTGTGGCGGGTGAAGAAAAGGAGGAATCAAAGATGACTCATGCAGTTGTGACCTCTATTATTAGCAATAAATGTAGAAATATCACATGATGGCATTTCAGGCCAAAATGATGACTTCCTTCACTTAGTGGTGATAAGGAAGTGTCATTGGGAAATTATCATCTGACAACCCCAGAGACACTGGTTAAGACTCCACTGGTGTTTGATTAAGCTATTGAGATGGGGAAAGTTGTTTGCGTGTGTTGAACTCAGGAAGCATTTATCTAGCAATGGTGAACTACAGCTTAAAGAAGAAAAGCAAAGATCACAAAAGCTGCATTAATAATTTATCTCATAGGGACTTCCCTGGTGGTCCAGTGGGTAAGACGCCCCTCTCCCAATGCAGGGGGTTGGGGTTCGATCCCTGGTCGGGGAACGAGATCCTGCATGCATGCCGCAACTAAGACAGGGGGCAGCCTAAATAAATAAATAAATAATGCTTTCTACTTTAAAAGAAAAAAAAAATTGTCTCATAGCTTATTCTGCAACGTGTGCAGACCTGGCGGTTTTAGCTCCCAGACTCCTTGCTATGGACGCCCTCATTTGTCTGATACTGCTAATTTGAGCTTTGCATTGTATTCTCAGTCAAGTCCCCTTATGAGGACTCTCTGATATCACCCTGTAATGGTTTTTTTCTTTCCGGGGGAGAAACAGATGAAATCAGTGAGCTGTGACTAATATCTATTGTGCTTAAGCAAGCTCTGTGTGCTCTTTCCCCAGAAGAGAAATATACATTATTTTGCAGCAAAGGAAGAGAGCAAAATTCCCTATCAAAAGTCCCTCTTTGGCTGGAAATCATGTCAGCTTACTTTTAAATGTTCTGATTAAAAAGAGAAAAAGAAAACTGACCTTGAGGGTCCTGAATGAGGTAGTGGCCTTGTGTGATAAATACACAGTCACCTCTATGTGAAGGGAATAAAGTCTGTATGCTGGCTGAGTCCTGGCTTCTCTTCTCCTTCCTTTGGAGTCCCTCCCTGGAAGCCTGGGTTTCCTGACAGTGCCCAGCCCATAGCAGGCCTTCAACTAATACTTGTGGAACAATATCAAAGCATCTCCTTCAAGCAGTATAGGAAGTTTTCCCTTCTGCACTGCCAGCTCCACTAAATCTATCCCTGGTCCCTGCTGGCACTCCCTCCACTAATTTCTTGCCCTCTGCCAGAAAGCTCACCTCTTCTGGTGCCATATCACCCCTTGCATTCCTTGAGGAACACTTCTGCCTCAGCTATGTGTGGGGATACCACAATGGCCTGTCTGTTAGTACATGTCACAGGCCCAATAACCCGAGTCACAGGGGTGGGAATATACTCCTGGAATAAACCTAACTCAAGAATCCCTACAGACAAAACTGCAACCAGAATGCTGTATGCCCCTTAAGTTTTGCTGCAAGTAGGCAAAGCCAGCTTTAAGATAATGCTGTTTTAAAAAACGCTGATTCATTCATTCACTCTTGGCCACATTCCTTAAAAAAATATCTGCTATGGAGGGACACAAAACCTGGCAAGTTCGTACTTAGAGATCTGTACTGTCTTTACAACCTGCCCCACTGTACTGCACAGTAAGGATCTTGACCACAAATTTCCTCATGTCAAATGAAATATAGACTTACTGTCATAAATGGTCGTTCCTGACATCCTGGTGCTGCAAACAGTTGTCTCTCTCAGGGCTGTTTCTCCAGAGGTATGAGTTGGATAGGGGAAGACCTGGATCCATTTGGGGAAGCTATCGACCATGATGGTTTCCTTGAAGTCAGTCTGGATTCTTGATGGAGCTCTTGGGGCCGCCCTCCCGAAAAGTAGGGACCCAGGATAGTTTGCTTTGGCAGGCTGATATGTAATCCATTCTCTTACAGTCTTTTCAACCTTAAGTACAATTCTAGGCCATTTTGAGTGATTCCTTCAGTCAAATCGTCTTGGATGTCCTGCAGGATAGGTGGTTTCTCCATAAAAGACATCCTTTCCAGGATAGAGAACTCTGCTGACATCTAACAAACTGGGTTCCACAGGTAGTTTGACCACTGCTCCCCGCTCATCCAGTTAGGTGTCATATGGGTCATTTGACAACCTGAGCAGTGCTGATAGCTCAATGAGGTGCTTCAGGGAGCTCTGCTAATGTGGTTGGATGGATATGTAATAAAGCAAGTATAGTAATATGTTAACGGTAGAATCTAGGTATTGGGTATATGCATGCTCATTGTATAATATTTGCTCTCTATTAGAAAATGTTCATAACGAAATGTTGGAAAAAAGAAAAAAATTCCCTCAAAGTGTCTGGTGCCGTCAGTGGTGATCAGCTGAGATCTTCATCACTACCTCTTGCTCTGCCAGGTGTTCAGAGAAGCAGGTGGGCCTAGGAAGGGGAACAGCATGAGTGGCAGAGCAGGCCAAGTCTCAGAGATACTTGCTGAGGGAAACAGGCAAGTTTCAGAATGATGCCTAAAGCATGATGCCATTTATGTAAAATAAAAAAGCAATTATAAGTAGTTGTATGTGCAGATAGGGTGGCATCAAAAAAGGCTAGAAGGACACACACCACATGCTCACAACAATTACTTCTAGAAGGTGGTCCAAAGATTTTACTCTTACCTGCCATACTTTCAAAATTTGTAGGAAATGCAGCCATATGTTACCTAAACAATTAGAAATTAATTTCAAAAGAGAAAGTAAACTAGAACATGGGTTTGGGGATGCAACAGATCTCTTCTGAATTCCAATTCAGCTGCATATTGTATCTTTGGGCAAGTTAGCCATTTTTGTGTCTTACTTTCCTTATTTGTGAAATGAGTTAATACTATTCTATATTACTGTTGTTTTGAAGATTGAAAGTGTTATATAAAGTGGATGGTACCTAGCAGATAGCCCGTAAGTGGTAACTGTTATTATCACGGAGCCTGGAGCACAAACCTTCAGTGCTATATTCATAGAGACATAATTAATGATGTGACTTGTGCCTGTGAACAATACAAATTGCCCTGCAACCGACATAGTGGAGAAATTCCCAGCCTTGGCCATTATGTGAGGGATATCTCCATCAGTTTGTGCCCAGTTGTCTTTTGTAGAACATAATGTACTAACATAATGAGCAAAGAGTACCTACTGTCATTCAGGATTTTGTGATTGAGGCTAGCTCTGACTCCATGTGATACATTCTTGGTAAGAAATGGGAGTTTGTGGGACTCCCCTGGTGGTCCAGTGGGTAAGACTCTGTGCTCCCAATGCAAGGGGCCCGGGTTCGATCCCTGGTCAGGGAATTAGATCCCACATGCATGCCGCAACCAAGAGTCTCCATGCTGCAACTAAATCCACACACTGCAACTAAAAGATCCCGCGTGCCGCAACTAAGACCCAGTGCAGCCAAAATAAATAAATATTAAAAAAAGAAATAGTTTTTGCTCCTGCTAGCCACGAATATAGTTGCAGAAGTCATGTTTGTTTGACATTCTAGGAAGTGTCATCAGGCTGAGAGAGACTTCTTGGAAAGAGCTCATATTTCTTAGATACTAAAGTCAGCAGGTCATACACGGGAGGATGTGGGAGAACGTAATTGTCCTCAGGAAGGCTTGGATCTATTGTGTTGCTTCCAGACCAGCTACACCATGAATTACAACATGCCGGAGAGAATCTCTGGTAAAATATTAAGGGGTCAGCCTGAGAGGGTGATGCTGGAACTCTGATTCCACATTTCTTGTTTCTCTTTGACATTCAACATACTGAACAATATAGGAGCTTCTAATAGTGCAGCTACATCATTCTTACCTGGATGACTGAAACAGCTTTCTGTTTGTGTATGATTTCCACTCTCTCTAATCAATTCTCTGCAATGCCACCAGTTTTCATTTTGAGAGCAAATAACCCCTACTTAATTAAAATCATGTAATAGCTCCTATGAGAATAGCTTTTAGGGGTATCTTCACATCCTGATCTTTCTTGCTCCGAAGAACATCGCTCCACATGAATGGGCCTTGGCAGCCATGTTTGTGTTAGTTGATGTTAATTGCTTACATGGAGGTGGACACCTGATACAAACTTAGCCCATTTGGAGTGGAGATGGAGAGATGCTAGTCCGAGGCTGGTTGCTAGAACTAAAGCAATGTACAAAGGGAATATGGAAGGCTTGAGTGTTAAACAGAAAGGCAGAGGTAAGACTGGAGAAGTTAGGTATCTATGTTTCTGATAGCTTTCTTGCTCTTGGCCCAAGCCCCTTTGAAGCTCAGCCGTGTTTCTGCTTTCGGATTCTAGGTGGTTTCTGTACATCCTGGACTACGAGAGAAGTCCCTGCAGGACTTCTTTTATGTATGAACTATGAGGACTGACTGTCAGCCCAGAATGTGGTTGTTTCTTAAGAGCCTACCTTTGATAGGTCCAAATTTCCTCATCAACCCACAGTTCAGCAGGGGTGGCCCCTCAAGGTGACCTGTCCCCCACCCCCAAATATAGATGTCGGAGCAAAGACCTGATCTACAGAGAGTCACAGACACTATAGAGCCCATGGCCCCATGGAGAGGAGACAGAAAGTGAATTGGAAGGTGACACCTCGACTAAGGTTCAGTTCCTGAGAAGCCTGCTTGGATTCTCTGAGACAGCCCCATATTCTTACAGCAAATTGCCTTTTCTTAAGCTAGCTTGAGTGGCTTTTGGTTTGTTTAGTTTTGATTTTCAAGTAAAAAAACTGACACCAAGGTTGGGGGAGCCCAGTGATGCTACAGAGTTGGGGTAGACAGGGGTGGTTACTGTGGGGGGCTGGCGGTCTGGGGGATGAAGTGGAAAAGCAGTTGGCGATGTCTCCACTGGAGATCCTAGGCCTTGTGCCTTCTGCTGGATGAAGGTGGCCCAACACCGTATCAGAACGTGACCACTCCTTGGGGTCTTGAGTAAAAGTACAACAGTAGAGAAAGACTCAGGTTGAAGGGGCAGAGCTGGAAGCAGATTTACTAGGTAGAAATTTTCTTCCCTCTTTAAATTAACCCTTTCTTTCCAACTCCTTCCCACCCCTACCATAGAGAGATTTTGGTAATATGCATAATAATGCATTGGAGTTATATTGTGAGACATGGCCAATTAGCAAGATGTTAGTATTGTAGGTTCCCCAGTCTTATGAGTAAGAATGAAAGCCTCTTCCAACATGGCTCTGTAAGAACCTTCCCCTTGGTAGAAAAGATAGAGGGGATCAATGGCAGGG
This sequence comes from Delphinapterus leucas, assembly GCF_059928025.1. Taxonomy (NCBI): domain Eukaryota; kingdom Metazoa; phylum Chordata; class Mammalia; order Artiodactyla; family Monodontidae; genus Delphinapterus; species Delphinapterus leucas. Next base: position 127,302,364 of record NC_143132.1, on the reverse strand, counting down.
AAAAGGAAGAACAGAAAGAGAAAAGTCTCCCAGATGCCTAAGTGAGGCATGGGGACTCTGCATGAATTGAATACTGGAGAGGGACTCAGTGGGAAAAGCACAGAGGTATTTGGCACCATACAGGACTCTGTGTGTTTGGGTTCATGTGACAAATCCTTATTTACTAACATCTGTAATATATCTGCTATGTACCCAGTGCTTTAAACATATTAACCATACAAGGGGTGTTGTTTTCTTCCTTTAGGAGATAAAGAAACTGAGGCTTAGGTATTACATAACTTGCCAGTCCTAAAATGAGAATGATTTATTTACAATTAGAAGTAGAGGTAGGATCTGAACAGTGGCCAACAGAATCTATAGTCTGACTTTCTCCACCAATCATGCTGTCTAGTTTATGCTAACTGACATAGTTTCAAAATACCAATATAAAAGGATATGGAGTTTGGGACTTCCCTGGTGGTCCAGTGGGTAAGAATCCACCTTCCAACGCAAGGGATGCAGATTTGATCCCCGGATGGGGAACTGAGATCCCACATGCTGCAGTGCAACTAAGCCCGTGCGCCACAACTATCGAGACTGCATGCTCTGGAGCCTGCGTGCCACAACTAGAGAGAAGCCTGCACGCTGCAACTAGAGAAGTCTGTGCACTGCAATAAAAGATCCCACATGCTGCAACGAAGATCCCACGTGCTGCAACTAAGACCCGACACAGCCAAATAAGTAAATAAATATTTTTTAAAAACTTGCTAAAAAAAAGGATATGAGGTTTAAGTGAATACTGTAATGTTTCTGCTTTTAATATCACTGCAAACATACAAGAACAAACAACTTATGAAATCATTCTCAAAGGTTTAATTAAAATCCATATAGCATTTAACATGTATAGATGTTTAAACTCTTTCAGTGATTCATATATTTTAAAATCCTTTTGCACATTTTGAGGCTAACTTCATGCTAGAAATCTACAAATGTACAGCTTAACACAAAAATACATTTGGAGTCCATTCCAATGCAAGTTTAAAACACTTTAATTGCAGACAATGTAAAGATATTTATAAACCAAAAACTACAAAATGAGCACATAAAAGTCTTCCCTTTTGAACTTTTAATAAAATACTGCTCTGTATAAGATCTAATGAAAAATTCCGGTTACTTATAAAATACTTATGTGAGGAAAGAAAGGAATTAAGATATATATGTATGAGTTATACTTACTTACATTGTTTAAAAGAACAAAACGTTGGAACACTCTGATGATACAATACACTATCTATTACTCATATATCAAAATAGATGAAAACACTCAAAGAAGCAACTGGGTGCAGGCAAAAGAAAATGTATGACACTTCAGGCAAAAAAAAGCCCCCAAGCTCCAAAACAAACAAAAAAGTCCTTTAACTGTAAGGGAAAGAAAGGAATAAGAGAACTTAAAGCAAACTGAGGACCAAATTCTCATTCTTTATGAGAAAACAGTATGAGGATTTGGCTCGAATTACTAAAACATCTACAGAAATTTAATTATTTGGCCTGGGCAATTTAATAGTATACCAATTGCTGAAATAATAGCAATAGGTGTACTGTTGAAAAAAATTAATTTTTACAGGTTTAACTATGTAAAACTTTATCTGTTGGAAACCAGAGTCTCCATCATGAATTGCACTTGAGATGGCTGAATGCGATTGAGCAAGGCATTACTGCTGGTTCACTCTCTCTCTCTCTCTCACACACACACACACACACACACACACACACACAAAAGCAGCTATGGATTGTGATATTCTTAACTATGAAAACTATTTTATACCTGTTTTTTCTCTCCCTCTAAACAAAGGATCAGTGGTGCTGGAGTTAAGTCAGTGAAACTTCCGCCTGCCCCCATTCTGTCTGTCTCGCCGCTGTCTCATACTGCTCCCTGGCAGAAGATGGAGTGGTCTGATGGAAATTTGAACCAGCTCTGTCTGAAACACATTCATTTCTGGAATTTTAAGCATTATCCTAACTAGGAAAGGAAGCTCCTGCAAAAAAACACTGTTTCACTGACAAAACTTACGAAATAAGAACACTGCCAGTTTGAGTTCTATATCACTGTCTCTAAAAAAAATAAGGGAATTTCTGTGATTCATTTCTTTTTAAAGGTTGAGAATGTCTGTCATGGTCATTTCTCTCCAATAAATTAATTCTCCTCCACAGTAAAAACACAATTTGGAAGCCAGATGGTACTAAGAAATATAGCAAACTCAAAAAGCTGGGAGATTGTACACAGTTGCTTTAAAAAAGAGGCTCTGGACAATGAGATGAAGCATATTACAATGAACTTCAAAGGAGAGCTGGACAGTCCTAGCTATCTTAAAGGTAAAAATTAGACAACCACTATGAAAATGTATGATTTATTAATACAAATAAAACAGATGATTTAAAAGTGAGTGAATACTAATATGTATAAAATAGATAACTAATAAGAACCTGCTGTATAGCACAGGGAGCTCTACTTCACTTTGCTGTACAGTAGAAGCCAACATAACGTTGTAAAACAACTATACTCCAATTAAAAAAAAAATCATTAAAAAAAAAGTGAGTGAATAAAAAAGACCCTGCAACTTATCTATTTCCTTGAGCTAGAAAGATATAGTCTAAAAATGCAGTGTTGGATAGGTCTTATTTAACTGTTTCCTTCTTCCAACTGCCTCCCTCTCTGACCCCTCCCCCCAAAACCTAGATTAGTTGGAAAAATATCAGTCTAAAACCAAAGCAAGTACCTGATTATAGAAAAGGAAATAAAAAACAAAAAACCTGCATCAGGAGTTTTTCATCTCTCCCACCAACAGGAAAAAAAAGATCTCCTTATCTTTTTAGTTCTAAAAGAACTACTTATCCCTCTGAACAGCAAGGAAAGTCTTAAACTGAAACCAAGATACAGAGGTGAAATTAATTTTTCAGGCAACTGAGTCTCAGATGTTTAAGACGTGAGTCTACATGATGTTTCAGTCAATTAATACAGTCTATCTGTAAAATTATAAAGCTCAGGTAATGCAGGAAATGGTGAAAAGGAACAATGAGCTGAAGGACCAATCTTCAAAATTCACTTAATTTGCTCAAAAAAAAAAAAGAAAAAAAACTTTATTGAACAAGGATATTTAGAAATAATGTTTCAGCGAGGAGAAGAAGGTTTAAATAGATTTAACTGCTCTTATTACGTGGAAACATGAAGCATTTTGGGGAATCTGATCCTCTGTGCCCTGTACAACCCATGGTTTCCACAGAAAGGCCACAACAGATTCAACAGTTGAATGGGCGTATTTCTAAACTTCGGGGTATTCTGAGTCTGCACCATCTAAAAAAGGAAAAACTGTAAGTTTCCCATTCTATTAGTGTATCTAGTCTCCTCAAGATTGTCATGAGAGATTAAAAACAGTCTCTGCCTCTTACATCCTCCCCAGGGAGGGCACATCTACTGCTCTCAGGCCCACATTTAGAATAGGTGTACAAGGTAAAGAGAATACAGATGAATGCCTGACACTATCTAGTCATTACGGAGCTCTCTCCCATTTTAATCTCTCTTTAGTCTTGACTTTTAGAATAATACATTTTTTAAAAAGAGAAGAAAGAATGAAAAGAAAACACTTTTACTGCCTATCCACCTAGAATTGTCAGCTTGCTTTGCTTGAGTACTGAGGAAACATCCGTATATGGGTTCAGCGGCACTGTGCTTACCGAAATTTCTCTTGGAGTTTTCAGAAGACGGCACGTGCTCCTTCTTCTGGGCTTTAAAAAAGATGTGGGCTGTACATTGTTTATAGAGTGGTCACAGAGCAATGATGAGTGAGGCAATTCTTGAATGCTGGAGTTTGTAAAGTTACATAAGGTGAAAAATATTATACACTTTAAAGTAGTAAGAGGTTGACATAATCTTATCGTCACAATTTAACTTTTTTGTATTGTATGCCCCAAATAGACGTTCCCTTAAAAAAAAAAAGGTCGTGAGGCAATAAGGACAAACACTGAGAATTCCTTGAGCCTCATTACTCAAGATCCCATTACAGAGAAACAAATATTCCCCAAAAAAGAAATTCTGGGAACCAAGGAACATCTGAATCTAGGAAAATTAATAGAAAATAAAATCACAGAAACTCACATGACTGTGATAAATGACAGATAATGAACATTTATCTCTTACACTAAAGGCACGACTAATATACAAATATCCTATTAACATTTAGAGAAACTCTAACATTTAGCAGTTAGAGAAAGAAATCCATTGAATTCAGTACTAGCATTTTTAAAAACAAACAAAGACTCATGGCAGAGTTTTCAATGAGCCAAATGAAACTAAATATAATAATAAGCAGTTCCATACAAAGACTGTTGTTCGTACTTTTAAAAAAGTATGATAACTTACTTCCTTAAAAATACAAGCATATCACAAAAATGAAAGCACAAACATATATATAAAAACTCAGGCCCTGGTACCACTGAGACATTTTCATAAACTCTAAAATAATTTCAACAGCTACAGCTTGAACAATACACACCCACACGTGACATGCAAAGACAAAACGCCAGAGTCCCTGGGCAGTTCAGCATAAAGCTAAAAATATGGAACGAGAATGAGACGGGCACTTGTCACATAAATAATGTACAGTATACACTGATGGTGCCTGTGCACACCTAGGCATTTTTAAAAAATTTAGAATTTCATCAGTTCCAGGAAGCACTACACGTGGACCAACAACGGAGCTCTCATGTATGTTTAAGTAAGCAGGTAAAAAGCTATACAAATTGATAACACAATTTATTTTAATTAACATGATTAATATTTTGTACTTTATTCTATTAGAAGATTAATTTGTAATCATTATATCCTGTAGATTTTGAAACTTAATTTTATTAGAAATTACTAATGCTGGTTCTTGAATAATCTAAAAAATTGTAATTATTTACTCAAATCTAGATTGCTATTTATAATTCTAAGCAGTTAAATGAAATATTCTGATCAGTATTCTGAAGTTGCTTTGGTACAAAATTGAGAATAAAGCAAAACTGGCAGCACCACCACAAGTGTGATCACTTCACAACAGGTCCAAAGGACCCTCAGATATAATAAAACGTAAGTTAAAATACCTATAAATAAGAGCCATTCTCCTGACACTTCTGTTACATCATTAAAAAGAGAAATAAAATCCACATTCAGTAAATTATACTTGAGGCCCAATTTTCATGCTCCATTTAATTATCCCTCAATGATAGTGTAAAAAATGTTTATAATTATTGCAATATGATGTCTAATTCATAGTTTAGGGTGCTTCTAATGATGAGGCCAATGATTAGAGTGGTACATCTGAATGCTTAGTCCGTTGATATTATTTTAAAACAAGGTTGAATTTAGTCTTTTTTTACAGCTTTATTGAGGTATAATTGATGTAAAACAAATTGCACATACTTAAGATGCACAATTTGATGTATAGTCTTTTAAATAGCATGAAAAGTGCCTGACAACTAAAAATTTAAAAAATTTTAATTGAAATATATTGTTTTAAAATAGTACACTGTAATTTTTTTTGAGACACAGATATAGATTTATAAAAAGGTGGGAGGAAAGGAATGAAATTAACTTAATTCCAAGTACCAAATTTATTCAGAAGGTTTAGAAACTCCAAAATTGACAGCCAGTTTTCTTGATTTTCTTCTTGAGGAGCTTGGTGTTGACTTATGGTGAGACATACTATGGCCTGCAGAGGCAGCTTCAACTTGAAAAGGAGACGCAAGTTGAGTAAGCTGAGGGGACTTTAAGGGAGCTGATAAACTCTCCTGTGGAATCACTTTGGTGACATCAGAAGATGCTGACTGGCTAGTCTGAAGTAGGGTGGCTTGACAACTCTGGGCATCCTTGTTCTCAAAGTTCTTTTTGTTTGCAACCCTTTTTTTAGTTACCTTTGAGGAATAAAAGCATCATTAATTAACAGTGTAGACCAAAAAAGCTAGTGTCAGAAAATACCATAAACCATGCTGCTAATACTTGTCAATCACTGCTGACTTGTGACTTCCACTTATAACCTCCAAACCAGACTTTAGAAATTCAAGGAATATGGTTACAAATAAAATATTTAAAAATTATCCATAACTTAAATATAAAGAAAATTGATATTCCTGATTTTAAATCCCTTTGTTCTAGAAAAGGATGTTATTACTTGTTGCAATTATTATTATCTATTAGAACACAAACTCAGATAGCAGGGAACAGGTCAGACTGGTCACCACTGGTCAAAATATATTCTCAGTACCCAGACCAGTACTGAATGGACCTCTAGTTGGCACTGAATAATTACTGAATAAACAAAATTTTATCAATGGTCTTTGAGCAGTGAGAGACTAATTCTGTTAAAAAAATATAATAATTCTCCTTCAGGTCTCACCTGTAGAGGTATGAACTGATTGTGCACACCAGCTGGCATTCCTCCAGCCATGGGCATGGTCCCAGCGTATGAAGTATGATGGAAGGGCTTCCCAGGAACTGGCACTGGTGGTGCCCATGGCATTGAGCCAAAGAGATGAGATGATGAGGGCATTATATTAGCTGTTAAAAATTATGGAAAAGCTGTTTTAGTAAAATGGTATCATAAAAGCCTTGAAATTTAAGACCTCCTTCTGCTACCCTTTTTTGGCTTTTTTTGCTTTGGCAAAGGGCATATACACTTAATTTCTGATTACCCTTGCTTACAACGTTCAACCTCAGGAGCCCCTTAAGGACTGTGAATCATCTACAGAAGTCAGCTTATCATTATGCTGTCTGGCATACGAAGGCCAATAGTACCATATACTGATATAAGCTTTAAGAATATTTGTAATAATATTTTAAAAAATAATAAAAGGGTCATGAAACTGTCCCTTGGGGGAGAAAAGCCAGGGCACAAAGAGAGAAATCTTAAGAATCTCACCTGCCCCCAATGCTAAGTTGCTTCCATAGTGATCCCAGCCTACAAAAAAACCAAAAAAGCTCAAGTCTTGAAATCTGATCACTTTCATATAACAGTAGAATCTTTCTCCCTATCCTAATATTTGTAATTCAAGAATTTTAAAAAAATTTACATTTTTTTATTAAAAGCACATTGAATCAGTGGTTCCCAAGACTGATTTGTGTATCTGAATCACATAGGGAGCTTATGAAATACAGATTCCTGGGCAAGGCTCCAGACCTAGTACATCAGACTCTGAGGGGCCCAGTAATCTGTATTGTTAATAAGCTCCACAGGTGATTCTTCCACAGTCAGCACCAGTGCAACATTTGGGAACTACTGCACTAAACAATGACAATCGAGACACCAGCACATTGCCACCAAAGAAGGTATGTACTGTGCTCAAACCTTCTTTTTAAAGAGAGAAAAAGGCAGCCAGAATTATAAGACAGTATAGCTTAACTAAAACTCAGCTACTTGAAAAATGTTTGGATCAGGAGAGAGAATCATAATATATTTCAATGTTATGAATTACACATGTAAAAATTCCAGGATAAAGAACAGTCTTAATACAAAACACACTAGTAAGATTTAGAAAGTTATGTGCAAGTTTGGTGGCAGTTATAAGACTAAGAAGATCTATTTAAAAGATGCTACAGTAATCTTATGCATAGGTCAACTCAACAATTTCCCAAAATCACTGTCCTAAATATAAAATATATTTTTCTCCATTGGGACCCTTTCATACCGTAAAGTGGAAATCTACAAAATAACTTTAAAATCTTAATCTGATGCATAAGTTGTTTTCTCCTGATTAACATTCAAATCTCATGGCTTTTATATCATATATTATTATTGGAACACTGGAGAGCACAAAACCAAAAGAACTCCAATTAAACTTTAAAATTCTTCGTAGGTATGAATACACTAATAAACATGATATAATAATGAACGTAAACATAATAATCAACATTAAAAAGGTAAAATATCAAGCTATAAAATATCGATAATAAATGGGAAAACAATCATTCCTTTTAGATAATATATTCTCATAAGACAAATCCTTTTTGAGAGAAGCTTGTGGGTAGACCTTTAGGTAACCTGCATGAACTAATTACTTAAAATTAATTGATATATAGTTGCTGGATTCATTTTTGAAAGTGAAAAAGCAGTTAAATTAGATTTTCCAGGTTATAGTGGACTTACTACCTTGGGCTATATGAAAACTTCAGATCCACTGTGTCATAAAAATTTTATGACTACACATTGTTTATACAGGCAAAGGAATGCCAGTGTAGTACAGTAACAAAATTGTGGGCTTTGTAATTAGATATATTTGCTTTTGAATGCTACTCCTGCTACTTAGTAACTTATGACCTTAGACAAATTGCATTTTTATACAAATCAAAGTAAAGATAATTATACACATACATATCGTAATAAAAAGGGTTTTCAACATAATATAGCAGTCATCCGGTCCATCCCAGGTTTAACTGTTTTAGCTGTTTATTTCCAAACTGTTCAATAATTTGCTTATACTGCTAGTTGATTTTTCAATTTTAGGCATTTTTAGACTTCCTGTTATGATAGATCAAAATTCAGTTCTTTCATACCACCCCTCACTACTTACCCTGTCCTCCCAATGTAAGTATATTACAATGTTTGTTTAAAATTATAAACAGTGTTTATGATATGTGACTGTATAAATATTATTACTGCAAAGCCAAGTAAGGTACTCTGATTATGTTTTTTTTTTTGTAAAACTTAAAAAAAAATTCTTTTAAGAGTAATTATCTTTTAAAAGCTCTTTAGTCTTCTATGTACCTATCCTTAATGTGAGAGAATATTAAGAAACATACATAGAGTAAGCTCAAAATCCCCTCTGCTCTTCATTTCCCTCATCACCAAGGGCAGTTTCTTTCAAATCCACAGCTTCTTATTCCCTTCATCTGTTTTTTCTTCCCACACCTCCCCCAACTCCCTACAACCAACCCCCGCGCCCCCCCCCCCCACCCCCCGTCCCTGTGTTTTTGATGTCTACCTTAAGCCCAAATTCATGCGTTGGCAGCTACTGGGCTGCCCAAAACGGAGAACCGTCCTACTCTATCTAGCCACACTAGAGACTGTAGGAGGGCAAATGGTATTTAGATGAACCTGCAGGCTCTGGTTTCAGGCTTACTTCTCACAACTCCTTAAATTACCTAAACATTTAGGTAATTTTTTTTGTTTCCTCAAAATGATGCTTCTTAAAAGAAATTTCTAAAAACAATATAATTCAATAACTAATATTGAGAAGAGCAAAATACCTTACCAGTAGGTTGGGGAAAAACTGGAGGAATGGTTCCAGGTGGTACAGCAGGAGGATAACTTGGAAATATTGGTGGAGGCAAAGGGAAATTCACTCCTAAGGAGCCCTATGGAAGTATTTAAAAGTTATAAAACAATGCAACAGAAACATCCAGAGGGATTAATTAAAGAGTTAGTAGAGAATTCATGGACAGTTCTCACCAATTGTTGTAAAGCAAAAAGTGCAGCTTTTTCCTTGGCTTCATTTTCAGAATGGCACTGTGGCCCATGTACCAGTAAGCCGTTAGATAATTTTACCTGGCAAACTGTCATTGTCTAAAAAAAAGAACATGAATGGTTATGAAGTTATCTGTCCAGGAAGTCGACCTCCTCCTCCAAAGCTTAGTTTAAACAAATGGAATAATTTCATCTAACATTTTTAAAAAAAAAATTTAAGAATTCAAAAAGGGACTATCAGCTTAAGTTCTGGTTTATGATGCAAAAACTTTACAATTGTTGCCTTATCTTTCAATGTTTACAAAGTTAAAATGATCTCTAAGCTAGCTGAAGGACCAACCATCATAATGTAAATGAAAGCCAGCAAAACTTTTTTCTTTATATCTCGGATCAGGAAACTAGGTTTTCTACTTGTTTTGTATGTAAGATTTTATTGGAACACAGCCAAGCCCACTCTTATGTATCACCTATGGCTGTTTTCATCCTGGAATTGTAGAGGTGAGTAGTTGTGACAGAGACGATATGGCCCACAAAGCCTAAAATATTTACTATCTGGCCATTTATAGAAAATACCTGCTGACCCCTGCTTTCCACCATCCTTTACATAGCACATATTTCGCTAATATGAATTAACTGCTAAAATTTAAAAGACTCAGAGGTTCTGACTGATTTTATATTTACATTTAAATGATAACTCTTTACAGTATGCGCTTTTCTTTTATAAAAAAGATTTTAAAAAAATGTTACTTTTTCAAAAGGTAGCCATTTTTATGTAGTATTATTAGCTTAATCATGCTTTCTGCTTTAGGTGAGAATGTGTCAAGAATCTGGATGTAAAAAGGAGAAAACAGCCTTCCTGCTGTGGTTCTCAAGGTGCAGTGTGGGGATCCTGGAGGTCCCTGAGCCCCTTTCTGGGGATCCTTGAGGTTCAAACTATTTTTATTATAATATGAAAATGCTATTTGCCCTTTTCACTCTCATTTTTTCATAAGTATACAGAGAACAAAAAGTTCATTGATATAATTTCAGATTCTACATTGCCCTAACTTTTAAGAAAATACCATGTTTTAATGTAGTATCAAAGAATATCCACAGTTATATGAAAAGGCTATTAAAATTTTCTTCCTTTTTCCAACTATCTATTTGTGTGAGGCCAGATTTTCTTCATATAATTCAACCAAAACCACGTATTACAAGAGATTGATAGTAAGAAGCAGATATGAGAATCTAGCTTCTCTATTCAGCTAGAAGATGGATAAGACTTGCAAAAATGTAGAGCAATGCGACTCTTCTCATTAAATTTTTTTCCAAGTCTTTTTTTTTTTTTTTTTTTTGCGGTACGCGGGCCTCTCACTGCTGTGGCCTCTCCCGTTGTGGAGCACAGGTTCCGGACGCGTAGACTCAGCGGCCATGGCTCACGGGCCCAGCCGCTCTGCGGCATGTGGGATCTTCCTGGACCGGGGCACAAACCCGTGTCCCCTGCATCGGCAGGTGGACTCTCAACCACTGTGCCACCAGGGAAGCCCTCGAAGTCATTTTTAATTAACAACATTAAAAATTTTTTTCAGTTTTAATTTTGAATTTGGTAAATATGGATATAACACAAGTAAACAAAAGTTCTTTGGGGTCCTCAAAAAAAAGATGGGGAGTTTCTGAGACCAAAAAGTTTGAAAGCTGCTGCTGGAGACCAAGATCCCTAGCTCTATCAGTCTGAAGAATCTTGCGAGGCTACCTGCGGCCCAGGTTCCTCTACCAGTTTCTCTGAGGGGTCTGGTTATGCATAAATGGAAGACCCAGAGTGAGAGGTATTAATCTATGCTGCTCATAAAGTCAAAAAAATCAGCTCCACTATATTATTTCTAGCCAAAGAGTTTCAGTCAATTTATTTAAGCTCAGTGTTCAATAAGTTATGTAAATGGAAGAACGGTAATATACAATACCTGTGGTGTTCTCAGAAAGGAGAAATCTGGTTGTGGCATTCCAACAAGGGAACAAATTCGAGAAAGTTCAGTTACTGGTGTGGACACAGGAGGAATCTGGCTGGCAGCAGGCCAGCACACACTGTCCACAGACTGAACATTATGGTACTCACTAGCACTGTGAGGCTTGTTCATATAAGATGCTGCCAAAAAAGAGAAAAGGACATATCCACATTAAATGATATCTCAAACTATGCAATTATGGCAGGGCTTTACAGAATAGCAAGGAGGACATTGTTAAAAAGTGAGAAGAGGAATCTCCCGTGAAGCAAATATAAGAACTATTTAGTTTTGCCTAAAATGACTGAATTCAATGAAGATTTTAGATGATTATAATTAATTACTGATATATAATTAAGACAAAGATTTAAAAATATAAGTAGATGACTGCCAAAAATTAGCATTGTGAGAGATTAATGACTACTTAGTTATTTACAGGCAAAATCTAAACATGCAAATGGCTTTCTTGAGCTGATTTACAATTAATTCTTAAGTTCTGAGGCTTTAGCTTCAGTCTTCTCAAAATTCCATCCTATTTTCTGAGACACATGGATGAATGTTTCTTTTGCTCTAAAATAATGCTTCTTAAAAGTTTTTCTGAAATTGAGTCTTTTAAGTGCCTTTATTATGATATAAAAACTCTGAAAGTTCACATTCTTTATAATCAACAAACTCACCAACAGAACAAAAAGCACACCCCAGTGAAGAATGAATCTAAACCTCTTACTGTTATAGATTAAAAAAAAAAAAAGTGGGCTTCCCTGGTGGCGCAGTGGTTGAGAGTCCGCCTGCTGATGCAGGGGACGCGGGTGCGTGCCCCGGTCCGGGAAGATCCCACATGCCGCGGAGCGGCTGGGCCCCGTGAGCCATGGCCGCTGAGCCTGCGCGTCCGGAGCCTGTGCTCTGCAGCGGGAGAGGCTACAGCAGTGAGAGGCCCGCGTACCGCAGTTAAGTGGCTTGCCTGAAGTCACACATTAGTTCTGTTACATGAGCTGGATTCCGAGTTCTTGACTCTAAGGTAGATGATATTTTTTACTATACTGAAGTATAGTAAAAGTTACTTGTTTTTGACAGTGGGACCATATTTATCCAATATTGTTTTAAAATTTTATTTTGCTCTATTTCAAGAGCATATCTGTCCCTGTGATAGATATTGTTTCCTGATAGTTACTGGAATTTAAAATTATTTATCCCAATACTCAGTGGAGTATAAATGAAGTTAGGCTCTGATTTTGATACTTAATAAACGCAGGTTAGCTTATTTCAAAATGTCTTTTACCTCTCTGAGAAACTTCTGTCCCCAACCTACTTTTACATGAGTCATTTTTCCTGGTAGGATTTTGCAGATAATTACAGTCAAAATATTAAAGTGCAGGGGATGCAGAAGGTAGGGGTAATGATGGACATCTACTGAAATCCAGCTATGTGCCAGATGTTATGCTATAGGCTTCTTAGACTTTAGGTAAGTGCCCACTTTCCAGTGTGTGTGCCTCCATTAATTATTTTAAATTGATTTTACAGCTTCTTCTATTTTTATGTTGGTCAAGTTATTTTAACGTAATACTAATATCAATTATTCGCACCTATGATGTGTCAGACACAGTGCTAACTGCTTTATATATGTCATACAATTATCACAACCGTCATTTGCAATGTTATTTTATAGATAAAAGAATTTATAGAAAAGTTAAGTAATGTATTTAAGTTACATAATCATTTTTAAATTACTGAGAAAAAGCTAAAATGTGAAAACCTTTCCAGGTTTGGGATCTCCAGAATGAATATCTGTAATAGTATAATTTAAGTAGTCACAAGGAGGGACTTCCCTGGTGGCACAGTTCTTAAGAATCCGCCTTCCAATGCAGTGGATGCCGGTTCGATCCCTGGTCAGGGAACTAGATCCCACATTCATGGAGCCTGCTGGTCGCAACTAAGGAACACACGTGCCACAAATAAGGAGCTGGTGAACCGCAACTAAGGAGCCCGCCTGCCACAATTAAGACCCGGTGCAACCAAAATAAATAATAAAATTAAATTAAATTAAAAAAATAAACTTATTAAAAAAAAGAAATATTGAAAAAACGTAGAAGACATTTAGGGACTACAGATCTATTGGTTACATAGTTACATTCTTATATAAATGACACAAGTATAAAATTGTACTCTTATTTGCTACTCTTTTTTTTTTGCGGTATGCGGGCCTCTCACTGTTGTGGCCTCTCCCGTTGCGGAGCACAGGCTCCGGATGCACAGGCTCAGCGGCCATGGCTCACGGGCCTAGCTGCTCCGTGGCATGTGGTATCTTCCCGGACCGGGGCACGAACCCGTGTCCCCTGCATTGGCAGGCAGACTCTCAACCTCTGTGCCACCAGGGAAGCCCATGTTACTCTTAATTATACTTAATTATCTTTAAAAATCACATGATTAAAAAATAAATGAACTGGATTTTTGAAGTGATTGGTTATTAGTACTAGTACTTAGCTTACTTACTTAATTTCTTACTTTGTTTAGGCTGTGAGGAAGATCCATATTCATCTCTTCTATTGGAGGAAACAGTGACTTCATTACCAAATTGTTTCATCTCATTCTTATGGTCCACAGTGTCAGAGCCATCAATTTTTAGAATTTCTTTAAGCATCCGAGTTCCCTTCTATTTTGAAAATGATTGGTATGGAGATAGTAGGGATAAGGGAGAAAAGTTAAAAGCTACAGACCTTACTGATGTTTCTTTTAATAAGTTCCATTGTTAAAAATTAAGATGATAACTACATTCAGATAGAGAATAAGGAAAATAAGAGTTGAAAAAAAAATTCACATTTCCTGGCAAAGAAACAATACTTATCATTCTGCTTAACTTTTGACCAAATTGTCTAGTGGCAATGTTTGAAAAGCAAGGGAGCTATGGTGGCTAAATTGCCCAGGGCAGCCCGATCTTTCTCACAGGATGACAATAATAATGCCACACACCAGTCTACATAAGAGAAAGTGTTTTAACTGTTGCACAGGGTATGTGTGGCTAACAGTAATGAAATTACCATAGTGTACAAGCTCTTTCAAAATACGAACCATAGCAAATGACTGTGGTGACAAATGTTCTTCGCTTGGAGGCTCTTCATGATGAGATGACTGTACTTCATTTTCTTTGGAGATATTCAAGGATGCTAAGAAGTTCTCAATTCCAGGATTAGGCTAAAAGAATAAATATTTTGTGCATGAAGATGAAAGTACAAGGACACGAAAATAGCTGAGAGTTTTATGTACAAAAATGATCATTTAATTTTCACTCAATCTTCTTCCCAGGTGTTAAAGTTTGGGAAGAGAACTTGTATAAACCAGTCTTTTAGCTTATCAATGGCATTTGGATAACTAGTTTCAACCTTTCAGTTTTCTGAGACTTCTGCACTCTCATTTCTCTTCAAAAGCTTAACATTACATTTGGCAGGCCCTTCAAACGCCTGTAAGAGAGTACGAATGAGTTTTTGTGCAAATAAAATTATAATTCCGACTTAACAGTATTCTAAATAAATTGCTGCAAACTTTTTAATGTGTTATTTTCTCTTTTATACCATGAGAAAAAAGGGGGCCCATAAACTTGATGAGGGAAAAAATTCCATCTTTATTTTCATTAATTTCTAAATGAGACTTAGTATTCCCTTCAATTATGAATGTAGGCAATATAACACAATGGTGGTGATTCCAATGGTATTTCAATATTACTGGTTTTCTTTCAAATCTTATGTATTTTACTGTAGCATTAAAACTATTATTCTGAGAAAGAGTCCATAGGCTTCACCAAAGAGGTCCACGGCACAGAGTTTATGAACCCCTTCTCTAGAAGAAAGGAAATTATAGCATAAGAGTTGCAGAAAGAGATGACTCTGAAAGTCATGCAATTCAACCCTTTATTGGTATCTAAAAATTAATGGGCTGAGAACCTGTTATGTGCCAAGATATCTTCTAAGGTATCTCTTTTTTTTTTGCGGTACGCGGGCTTCTCACTGTTGTGGCCTCTCCCGTTGCGGAGCACAGGCTCCGGATGCGCAGGCTCAGCGGCCATGGCTCACGGGCCCAGCCGCTCCACGGCATGTGGGATCTTCCCGGACCGGGGCACGAACCCGTGTCCTCTGCATCAGCAGGCAGACTCTCAACCACTGAGACACCAGGGAAGCCCTAAGGTATCTTTTATAAATGTAATATATTATAGCTTATAAGAGATCTAATTTTTAAGAACTTTGTGTTATATAATATGCATATAAAATGCACATAAGTGTACATAAATATTTTTAGACTTAAAATGTTTTTTTGATTATAAAATATATACATACTCCTTATCAAACAACAAACTATATAAAATAAAACATAAATGATCTCAGTTTCCCCCATTAACCTAACTCCACAGAATTAACTGTTAACTTTGCCATGTTGGTCCATATACTTTCATTGAATATACAAACATACTTCTACATATTTTATATATATAATGTACCCACATATATTCATATATGTAGGTATGTTTGTATGTATTTATGTATATACAGACTATATATAATGAGAGACACAAGTGATATATTTTTATCTCCATTTTAAAGATGAAGAAATTGAGGCTGTGTGAAGTGTAGTGAACTGCTCAAGGCCACCCAGCTGTTAAATGGCAGGACCAGAACTTCAGGTCTCTCTAGTTCCAAATCCTGGACTCTAGCTGTACAACCTCCCATCCAAGTGACTGACAGGCTCAGCAACCCTCCTGTCATGCACTTTATGAATCTGGCTGAAAGGGCTGCAAAATTCAGTCAGATGCCACAGAGCCACCAACTGCAATAAAAAGTGGGCTACTAGCATAGTGCAGGGAGATCAGCTCGGTGCTTTGTGACCACCTAGAGGGGTGGGATAGGGAGGGTGGGAGGGAGGGAGGGAGACGCAAGAGGGAAGAGATATGGGGACATATGTATATGTATAACTGATTCACTTTGTTATAAAGCAGAAACTAACACACCATTGTAAAGCAATTATACTCCAATAAAGATGTTTAAAAAAAAAGAAAAAAAAAAGTGGGCTACTAGAAATGTGATTTTAAGAACCTTACCTGCCTATTTGATATTTTTTGTGACCGACTCTCAGTTTTAGGACTCTTACACTCTTCTTTAACTAGAGACAAGAAAACAGAAATTTTGTTAAATGAAATTTGCTGCACACCAATTAAATTTACCAAGTATTTACCATAGCAAGGCACTGTGTAAAAAATTCACAGAATTCCAAGGAGACAAAGGCCCTGATCTTGAGGAACTTATAATTTAGATGAGGGTGAGAAGAGAAACTCACAGATGACAACAATAAGGGAAAAAGAAAGGTGGCATCTAACTGAGCCTTGCAGGAAGGCAGGTTTCCAAAGGGCAGAATAAGAGGCTAAGTACTCCAGCAAAGGAAATAATAGGAGAAAGATAAATAATAGTAGAAGCAGAAAGCAAGGAATATTTGTGGAACTAAAAACAGACCAGTTCTGCTGGAGGTTGAGGAGTATAATGCAGCTTAATTTAACTAGAGAAGCAGGCTGCAGCCACAATCTGCAAAGGACTGAAGACTACGGAATTACACTGGCAGGCAATAGGCACAATCACAGAAAGGTTTTGAGCTGGTAGGAATCTGATCAGAATTGTGCCTTAAGAAAATTATAATATGGCAGTGGCTTATTAGCTAGGTAGAAGGAGTAAGAGACCAAGTAGGAAGCTATTTTAGTATTCCTGTTAAGGGGAAATGACGGGAACAGAAAGAAAGTGAAAAGGATGGATTAGAAGAGGAAGGAGGAAAGGGAAAAAAGAAGAAAACAAGGAAGGAAGAAAGGGAGGAAGAAGGGAGAGAGGGAGAGACAAAAGAGGAAAGAGGATGAGGAAAGAAGTAAGAGGGAGGGAAGGGATGGAATGAGAGAGGAAGGAAGGGACAAAGATGGGAAGGAAAGGGAAGAGAGGGAACAGAGAGGGGAAAAGAAAGGAAGAAAGGAAGGTAAGGAAGAATTCTTGCAAAAAGGAGGAGAATAAAAAGTGACACCACTGCTATTCAACACTGTACTGGTGGTTTTATCCGCAGCAATTAGGCAAGAAAAATAAAAGGCATCCAGATTGTATAGGAAGAAGTAAAACTATCTCTATTTGCAGAAGCCAAAAAAATTAGGGCAAATAAATAAGTTCAACAAGGTGGGAGGATACAAGATCAATATACAAAAGGCAGTTTTATTTCTATAAGTAGTAATGAACAATCTCCCCCCCCACCAAATTAAGAACACAGTTCCACTGACAATAGTATTACATAGAATAAAATACTTAGAAATAAATTTAACAAAAAAAGTTCAAGACTTGTACACTGAAAACTACAAGACATCACTGAAAGAAGTAGAAAGGCTTAATATTGCTAAATGACAGTACTACCCAAAGTGGTCTACAGATTCAATATGATCCCTATAAAAATTCCAGCTGCCATATTTGCAGAAATAGACAAGCTGATCCTAAAATTCATATGGCAATGCAAGAGACCAGAACAGACAAAATAATCTTGAAAAAGAAAAACAGTGTTGGAGGATTCAAACTTCCCGATTTCAAAACTGATAACAAAGCTCTGGTAATGAAGATGGTGTGTTGTTCCAAAAAGATGTCATATAGATAGGTGAAATGGAATTGACAAACTAGAAATAAACCCATACATCTATGGTCAACTGATTTCTGACAAGGGTGCCAAGACAATTCAATGGAGTGCAAAGAGAATTCTATGGGGAAAGAACTGTCTTTTAGCAAATAGTTCTGGGACAACTAGATATCTACATGCAAAAGAGTGAATACGGACCCCTATCTCATACCATGTATATACTTATTCAAAAATGAAAAAAGGACCTAAATGTTAGAGCTAAAACTATAACACTCTTAGAAGAAAACATAGGTGTAAATTTGTGTGACCTTGAATTAGGCAATGGTTTCTTAGATGATACCTAAAGCATAAGCAAACAAAGAAAAAGTAGAAAAAAACAGATAAATCGGACTTGATGAAAATTAAAAACTTTTGTACTTCAAGGACACTGTATAAAAAGTTAAAAGACAACCCAGAGAACAAGAGCACATATTTGCAAATCAAATATCTGCTCAGCATATAGGATATAGAATATAAAAAGAAGTCTTACAACTCAAGAATAAAAAGATAACCCAATTTTAAAATGAGCAAAGGATATGAATATATATTTCTCCAAAGAAGATATACAAACAGCCAATAAGCACATGAAAAAATGTTCAACACTATTAGTCATTAATGAATTACAAATGAAAACCGCAAGGAGACTCCAGTTTACATTCACTAGGATGGCTATAATAAAAAAGATGGCTAATAACAAGTGTTATAGAGGATGTAAAGAAATTGGATCCTCATATATTGCTGGTGGGAATGTAAAATGGTACAGCTACTTTGGAAAACAGTTTGGTAGTTCCACAAAAAGTTAAGCGTAGAGTTAACACATGACTCAATTATTCCATTCATTCATATATGCCCAAGAGAACTGCAAACATATGTTCACACAAAAACTTGTACATGAACATCCACAGCAGCATTATTTATTACAGCCCAAAGGTGGAAACAATCCAAATGTCCATCAATGGATGAATGGATAAACAAAATATAGTATTCATACTATAGAATACTGTTCAGCTGTAAAAAGGAATGAAGTACTGATACATGCTACAACATGGATGAACCTTGAAAAGATTATGCCAAGTGAAAGGAGCCAGTCTCAAAGGTCCCATATTTTATGGTTCTGTTTACATGAAATATCCAGAATAGGTCAATCCACAGAGGCAGAAGTAAATTAGTGGTTGCCAGGGCTAGGGGAATCACTACTAACAAGTATGGTATTTCTTTTTGGGGAGATGAAATTGTTCTAAATTTAGACAGTGGCACTGGTTGTACAACTTTGTGAAAACACCAAAAAACACTGATTGTATACTTTAAAAGGATGAATTTTATCATGTATGAATTATAACTCAATAAAGCTGTTAATTACAAAAATAAAAGGAAGCAGTTAGCACCACAAGTATACTTTCTAACTCATAACTTACATTTTCTGTGAGGCTCATGTTTTCTTTGCTTAACACTGTTCTCATTAAAGCCAGATTTGTGATGTTGAGTTACTTGACTTATTTCTTGAGGTAGAACTGCACCCTGAAAATTAAAATTCTTATAAATGATTTAAACAAACTCTTAATATTAAAACTACTTCTCTTCCTCAATGCTTAATAAATACTTTATTATTTTTATAAAAGTTATAGAGCTCACTAGAAAAAGATTTAAGGAATGCAGAAAAGTATAGAGAATTTAAGAAAACCACTCAAATTCTACCGCCCCCAAAATAACCATTAACATTACGATCACCACTCCAGACGTTTCTCTATGCATTCGTTAGATAGTAAAGTACACAGAAAACAATCATTTTACAAAAATGCTTTCAATAGAAATAATTCAATCTAATTTTGTTTGAAGTTAATACAGAAACTAAAGATTAAACTTTAGGTGAATGTTTCTTCATAACAGAAATATCAGCCTCTAAAGATCCCTCTAGATTTGCTTCAGAATAATCCTATCTCTGGGGTATGTGGGGATAGGAAATGAATAGGTATCATGGAAGAAACAGAACTGGACATGTTCAAGGTAAAGGATGGATACATGTAGATTTATTATACTATTTTCTTGACTTCGTGATTTTAAAAATTTCCATCAGAGTTTTAAAAAATTCATCATTCCTGTCCCTATGTTATAAAAGTTGAGGATATTATTAGCCCTTTCACATCCTTTCCCCTAATATCTGATTTTTATTAATTAATATTTATAATGTCAAGGTTTTCAAATGCTGGAAGACTATTACTACTACCAGATAGCAAGACTGATTATAAAGCTGCTGTAATTGAGACAGTGCATGAATGGACAAAATTAGCAAATGACATGAGTAAGTTTCATATAAAGATCACAGCAGATCCTTTTGCTTTCTGATAGGGAGAAGAGACCTGAAGGCAAAAAGAGACAGATAACTTGCCACAGCTTAAGTGGGAAGGGGAAGCAGAAGTAGGGGCTGGAGATGTTCAATACAAATTAATCACTTTACAATGATTACACAATTTTGCTTTTGGTGGGCCCTATTTAATTTTTTCTGAGCACAGACAAATGAACACTGGGTACATGTGGGCTCTTTACTAGGGCTCTTTACTCTTTTAAAAAAAGGGCTCTTTACTCTTTAAAAAAAAGGGCCAAGAGATTTCCATCCACATAGCACAATGGCTTGTGGGGGATTCTGACTCTAAAGAAGGGAATTAGAACAGCAGGTTCAATAAATTGGTGTGAACGAATACTGTGTGTCTATTATGTGCCAGGCATGGTTAAGATGTACTTTGCATCCATTATCTTAACATCATTATAATAATGCTATAATCATAAAACTGCTATGGTGTATTTTGATTCCATGTTATAGAGGAGTAAACTGAGGCTCAAAGTGATAATGTAACTGGTTACAGAACTAAATAGGAGAGCTGATATCTGAGCTCTAACTCTAAAACCCATGTTCACAGTACCATTTCAGAGAAAAAGTGCCCTAAGTTTAATTAGAAAGAAAATATACTACTTTTAAGTATGTTTTTTTGAGTTCTTCTGTTTGATGTCTACATAAAGCTATTTGTGTCACTCACATTGTCATATTCTGCTAATAAAGACTTGAATATTTTTTTAAACACTTTTTAAAAAAAAAATTTATTTATTTATTTTTGGCTGTGTTGGGTCTTTGTTGCTGGGCATGGGCTTTCTCTAGTTGTGGCGAGCGGGGGCTACTCTTTGTTGCGGTGAGTGGGCTTCTCATTGCGGTGGCTTCTCTTGTGGCGAAGCACAGGCTCTAGGCGCGTGGGCTTCAGTAGTTGTGACACACGGGCTCAGCAGTTGTGGCTCGCGGGCTCTAGAGCGCAGGCTCAGTAGTTGTGGCGCACAGGCTTAGTTGCTCTGCGGCATGTGGGACCTTCCCAGACCAGGGCTCGAACCCGTGTCCCCTGCGTTGGCAGGTGGATTCTTAACCACTGCGCCACCAGAAGCCCTTAAAGACTTTTTGAAAGAGCAGTTTTAGGTTCACACCAATACTGAGAGGAAGGTACAGAGATTTCCCCTATACCTCCCGCCCCACACATGCATAGCCTTCCCCATTATCAACATCCCCACTGGAGTGGTGGATTTGTGACAACTGTTGAACCTACAATGACATATAATTGTTACCCCAAGTCCTTATTTTACATTGGGTTCACTCTTGGTGTTGTATATTCTATGGGTTTGGACAAGTGTGTAACAACATATATCCATCACTATAGTATCATACAGAGCATATTCAATGCTCTAAAAATCTTCTGTGCTCCACCAATTCATCTCTCCCATTCCCAATAATCTCTGGCAACCACTGATATTTTTACTGACTCTATAGTTTTGCCTTTTCCAGAAGCATGAATACCTTTTTTTATAAAAAAAAATCATGTTGAGTTCTCTATAATTTGCTTATCAGATGAATTCCAGGCTGCTTATTAAGGCTTCATGGATATAAGTGTTATATGTGGTGGCTCATAATTCTTAGAATATACAAGAGATAAAACATGGGAGTGTTCAGCTGATATAAATAATGAAATAGCACCTAATAATAAGAGATGCATACAGAAGATTCTGAGGAAATATAATATCAAGTGTGGCATTCCATCTCAAGGAAATTGGTGGTCATAGCTAGTAGACTTTTTGGCAGTGAGAGAGGAAAGGGCATCCTAAGTGGAAGGAACAATGCAAACACATAATCTGAAATGGAAATTACCTGTTTATGGGAAAGGGAAAGTTAGGAGACCAATCTGATTAGAACAGACCATTTTACCAAATAGTTGACATACTTTATATAAGAACTAGGCAGAGTTGGATTATAGAAGGCCTAAATATTAGTTTGAGTTGAGGTTGAATTCCACTAGTATTAAACAGGAAGCCCTATACATTCTAGAGTATTTGAACAACACTATTTGAGGGCTGGAAAAGACCTCAGAGTTCATCTAAGTCCAAGCCTTAATTTTATACACGAGGCCACAGAAGCCCAGGGAAATCAGATTTGTGCAACTTGAGGCACAAAACCCGATTTCCTGATTCTGAGTCTAATACCAGATTTATCTTCACTACACTGCCACAGGGCATAAACTGAGTTCAAAAGCAGGAGTCCGTATTAATTATTAGATACGTTGCTCAATTATGCCATGATTGAGCAACACTGGTGAAAGGCTCTTTAGGAAAGATTAGGTAGGAAGTACTATGTAAGAAGGACTAGAAAGGAAAGACATAAGAAATAGGAAGCACAGATAGGAGGTTAATCTAGGGCTGGGATGACAATTTAAGGTCCAGTTGTAAAAACTGAGAAGGGGTAAAAAGATTTGGGGACTCAATGCAAAAAATGTTAGAGAGAAGAAGCAAAAATTTTTGACTTCATGCTTTTCAGATTATATGCCTGAGTAAATGGTTGTGTTAGAAAATAAGGATAAGAGAAGAGGCTTTAGATGGGGTCAGTTGTGAGATATCCTGAAGTTGAGGTGATGGCGGAGCATCCATCTATACCTGTCTTCTAGAAAGTTGGAGATATTGGGTTAGATCTTGATTGAAAGGTTGGAATTAGAGACATAGATTAAGTGGTAATTAGCAGAGAAGAAAGACCCAAAGTCACCAGTCAAGGAATAAGGCAAAAGGGAAAAGAAAACTGTTGCGTTTTAGGGAACAGCCCCCAGTGAAAGGCTGGAAGAACAGAGGTTAACAAAGAACCTGAACAAATAGGGAAAGGAAAGAGGAGAGACTCGGGGTAATGTTTTCTCTTAGAGCAAAACTCCTTGAAAGAATTACCCATATTTGCTGCCTCCAATTTCTCTCTTCCTCTTTTCTCTTAAACCCACTCAAATCAGTATTTCGCTCCTATCACTTAACTGAAACTGTTCTCGTCAAGGTTCCCAATGGCCTTTGTGTGCTAAATTCTGTGCATAGTCAATTCTCAGTTTTCATCTTAATTGATCCATCAGCAGCGTTTGACACAGTTGATTACTCTGTTCTCTCTGACATCTGTTCTTCACGTGGCATCTAGAAACCACCCTTCCCTGGTTTTCTTCCCGTCACCAGCCATTCCTTCTCAGTCTTCTTTGTTAGTTCCACCTAGTCTCACTGACTCTTGAAGGATGGAATGCTCTAAGGCTAAGTTGTTGAACTTTTTTTCTATCTATCCACTTTCTTGGATATAGATAAATAGATATAGATATATACACATATATACACACACATATGCATATATACACACATATATGTATATGTGTGGGTGTATATACATATATATGTATATAATGATTCCCAAATTTCTCTCTCCAGCCTGGACAACATTGATGACCTTCAGACTCAATGTCCAACTCTACGTCTCCACTCAAATATCTCACTCCAATAACTCTTCTTAAATGTTTAGTATACATCTCAAACTTACCAAAATTGAACTCCTGATCTTCCCCCACAAACCTACCAGATCTGCAGTCATGCCTATCTCAGTTAATAGCCCCTCTATCCAGACCTTAAGAGTCACGTCCTTTAATACATTCTTTCTCTTTTACCCGCATATCCAATTCATCATCAGCTGGAAATCCCTTCCAAATATGTTTAGAATTTGACCACTTTTCACAGGGTCCTACTACCCTGGTCCAAGTCAATATCAACTCTATCTTGATGATTTCGGTAGTCTCTGAACTAGTCTCTGTTTCCACCTTGGTTCCTCTACATTCTATTCTCAAGATAGCAGGCAGAGTGATCCTATTAAAATATAAGTCAAATCATGTCACTCTGTGTGCAAAACCCTCTGCTGATTCCCTATCTCACTGAGTAAAAAGCCAATGTCCTTATAATGGTCCAGGAGGTCCTACATAGTATCAATCTCTTACCTCTCTAATTACATTTCCTACAACTCACCCTACTGATTCAGCCAAATGGTCTCCTCATCCTTGTGTATGCCAGGGGTCACCACCCCCAACAGGGCCTTTGACTTTGTCTTGAATACTCTCCCCTCAGATATCTGTATATCCACTCCTCATTTCGTTCAAATCTTTGCTCAAATGTTACCTGAACATTCCACTTAAAACTGCAGGGCATTTCCCTGGTGGGGCAGTGGTTAAGACTCCACACTCCCAAGGCAGGGGGCCCGGGTTCGATCCCTGGTCAGGGAACTAGATCCCACATGCACGCTGCAACTTAGAGTTCGCATGCCACAACTAAGGAGTCCATGTGCTGCAACTAAGAAGCCAGTAAATCGCAACTAAGGAGCCTGTGAGCTACAACTAAGGAAACCGCCTGCTGCAACTCAGAAGCCCATGTGCCGCAACTAAGGAGCTGATGAGCTGCAACTAAGGAGCCCACCTGCTGCAACTAAGGAGCTGATGAGCCGCAACTAAGGAGCCTGCCTGCTACAACCAAGACCCAGCACAACCAAAATTAAAAAAAAAACCCAAACCAGAAAACAAATCAACAAAGCAAAAAAACAAAAACAAATCCCCCCCTAAAAAACCAATAACAAGAAAACAAAAACAAAACCCTGCAAAACCTTGCCTTTCCCCTCCCCAAAATTCCCTATCCTGCTTCCCTGCAATTTTTCTCAAACTTATATTATCATCTAATATACCATTTTTTTTTTGGTCTTATTTATTGTCCTTTCCTCCCTACAGTACTAACTGTATGAGAGCCAGGATTTTTGTTTTGTTTGCAGCTATATTCTCAGTGCATAGAACAATGCCTGGCACATGGTAGGCACTTAATAAATACATGTTAAATGAATGATAAAAAAGCACTCTTGAGGAATTAGCCATATTAAATAAATAAGAGAGGAAAAGAGGGTTAAAAAATCTGGTTATGGATTACATTTATGTAGAAAGATTTATGAATGATCTAAGGAAAACTTAAAAGAGCATATTGGCAGAAGTGACCTGTGCGTTTTAACTCTCACTTTTTTTTTTTACTTTGTTTAGATTATTTTTCCCACTTTATTATTATTTATTTAAAAACTGAAGTACAGTTGACTTACAGTGTTGTTGTCACTCTCACGGTTCACGTTTACTTTACGAACATTCCCTTTGCTATTTTCCCCTCCCTAGCACTGATGATGCCACCATCACGGGAGGACATTAGAATAAATGAGGCCCTCATGGTGCAGGCTACTGGTTTATAAACCTGAGAGGACATTCCTTTTTGACCTAAGCTGAGAAGTTAGGTTAGTAATTAGCAAAAAATGTAGTAGGAATTCATTCCTTTTCTTTTTCCTTTTTTTTTGGTGCCTGAGTCTACTCTTTTAGCAGAATTTCTTTCCTTTTCTTAAACTCTATCAAGGAATGTGAATTTGCTCATTCACATCTAAGACAACCAACTGCCGGCATAAAGCTATATATTCAAGTGGAAGTGAGTAAGTTAATGAGTGCCATTAAAGCCTTTATTAAAAAGAAAAATTGTCTACATTCTTACTCATTAGTCCAAAAACACATGTAGCCTAAGAGAACTATGAAAATTCAAGATCAAAGTGTTATTTCTATTTTATGAGATTTCAGGAGGAAAATTAATCACTGTATACCTAAAATAGAAATATAAAATAAATTAAAAAAAATTAAATGTCCATCAAGCAAGGTATACTAACCTTCTCTTGTAGAGGTGGCTGAAAGTGTTGAACCTTTCCAGATCCCTGTAAGGATTGCCAAATGTTGCAAAATTCATCATCATCTTTAGCAGGTACCTGGGAAAGTACAAAAAACTTCTTAAGGAAAACTGAAACATGAAAAAATAAAGATTCAGACTAAAAATCAAATAATTTATTTATTAAAGCTATTTAGCAGTAGACAGGATATTTAAATTTCATTATCTGTTATCTTAGTTCTTTTTTTTCTGGAGCTCTGTATAGTAACCATAAAAGTATACTGCTGGAGTGAAAATGTTCTTCTACAGATGTAATTGGTTATTAAAAAATATTTAAAGCATAACAAATGCTATAAAAGATTATACTGAATCAATATCCCACCAAAAGATTTTTTTTTGGTCTTCCAGTGTACTGGCATATTATCTTATTCAAGCTAACATTTAATAATATTTATTTAAAAAATTTTTGGGACTTCCCTAGTGGCTCAGTGGTTAAGAATCCACCTCCAATGCAGGGGACACAGGTTCGATCACTGGTCCAGGGAGATCCCACATGCCGTGGAGCAACCAAACCCGTGCACCACAACTACCGAGCCTGTGTTCTAGAGCCCATGCACTGCAACTATTGAGCCCACGCGCCGCAACTACTGAAGCCCTCAGGTTCTAGGGCCCACGTGCTGTAACTACTGAAGCCCGTGCACCTAGAGCCTGTGCTCCGCAACAAGAAAAGCCACTGCAATGAGAAGGCTGTGCACCACTACAAAGTAGCCCCCGCTCGCTGCAACTAGAGAAAGCCTGCGTGCAGCAACGAAGATCCAATGCAGCCAAAGATAAATAAAATTTTAAAAAAATTAAAAAAATTTTTATCTTACACAAAAATAATCTGATTAAAAAAATCAGCTATTACTTATGGAGAACTGATTTCATGCAAATTAAAAATCTAGAAAAATACGCAACAAAATTTGACAGTGGTTACCTATGAGATTTGAGAGGATTTTTGCTTGTTTCCTTTGTTATCATCTACTTATCTGTTTTCTAATTAGTCTATAATAAACATGTGCTATTTGGATTAAAAAGTTTGGCTAAATGTAAAACAGATAGCTAGTGGGAAACAGCTGCATAGCACAGGGAGATCAGCTCAGTGCTCTGTGACCACCTAGAGGGGTGGGATAGGGAGGGTGGGAGGGAGACGCAAGAGGGAGGGAATATGGGGATATATGGATACGTATAGCTGATTCACTTTGTTATACAGCAGCAACTAACACAACAACGTAAAGCAATTATACTCCAATAAAGATGTTTAAAAACAAAACAAAACAAACAAAACAAAAAGTTTGGTTAAAATTTGGGGCCATGGAATTAAATAAAGTTAAGTATCTTACACAAAACAATTCAAGTTTTGCCCTCAGGAAGATGAAATAAAGGAAATCACTCATGAGTTATATGGTGGGAATTTGAAAATTGCTTTTGATAAACATGATATAGTCCTCTCCCTTACCTTTCAAATTAATGTCATTTTGTAGGAGATAATATAGGACATTTGGGTGATATAAGACAAAATAAGTGTTAGTCTACCAAGTAAATATACAGAGAGAAAACAGATATTTTCAAGATCATTATTTAAATAAAAGTCTTACTTGAGTAGGAACAAAAAGTGATTGAGGGGAATGGTTCAGACCTCCCAAATGCCCAGATGAAATTGATGAACTTGAGCTATAGTGATTCACAGCTGGCTGTGGTTTCACAATGGCTGTCAACTTCTGATTTCCTGTTTCAGAGCGACTCCCATGAGAAAGGTTCACCAAGGCACTTGTTGGCAGTCGATAACCTCTACCAGGTGAGCACCTAAAGGTAAAAAGTTTTATCAGGGTCAGAGGAAATTAATACTAAAGGGAGCTAAAAGAATCAAATAATTTTGGGGTGGACACTCCGTAATCCTAATTAAGAAATATTACTTTTAAATTCAGTAGAGGAACTTGAAATCATAGAAAGAGCTCAATTTATAAGATTTCTGAAAAGTTTCCGAAAATGTTCTAGAGGTATAGTTGTATGTGTAGAGGTGTGTGTGTGTTAGTTTGTCCTCAGAAGGCTTGCAACATAATAGCTGAGTTAACCAAAAATTCATGAATTAAATGTCAAACTTCTTTAAAAGGTTATGAAGCTACCCTGTGTGGAGCTAGTGTGGCTCTACCTATGCAACAGGGCAAATGTTAGCTTTGATCACTTTTGTCTCCTGATCAATTGTTGAGTCCAGCTCTTTTTATCCTCATCTTCCCATCTTAATGTTCCAGAACTGGGAAGGCTGAGAGACAAGTATTTGCGATTTCCTTCCTTCCTGGCCTTGGTAAAAGTGTTTAGATATTAAAATAAGCCTTCTCTGGTCAAAAGTTTTCAACTCTATCACCTCTTTAGAAAGTAATTTTCTTATATTCTGAGATCATGGGAAAGAATTCCTTCATGAGAAATCTTCGTAAGATTTCTAGAAAATATTTTTGTGAGAACTACAGTTTAAGATTCTGCATTACAGAAATGAATATATGGCAGGCATGTAATCTTTTACACAGCTCTCAGTCAGTCAAGAAATCCGGTGTCTCTACCTAGGAGATGAAAAAAAAAACCCTGAGAAAAAAGTTAATCATCTTAAAAATATATCTCAAAGTTATTTTGCCTGAAGTTATTGGTAATCAAACATTTTCATGAAAAATAAAATCAGATATGGGATCCAGACCCTGCTGCTGCATTTAAGAGTGCAGACAGTAGGGCTTCCCTGGTGGCGCAGTGGTTGAGAGTCCGCCTGCCGATGCAGGTCACGCGGGTTCGTGCCCCGGTCCGGGAGGATCCCACATGCCGCAGAGCGGCTGGGCCCGTGAGCCATGGCCGCTGAGCCTGCGCGTCTGGAGCCTGTGCTCCACAACGGGAGAGGCCGCAGCAGTGAGAGGCCCACGTACCGCCAAAAAAAAAAAAAAAGAGTGCAGACAGTAAAGTCTTTGGGTAATAGGCACATTCAAGTTGCAAAACAATAATAGTATTCTGAATGTGATCACTACTTGTAAGGACTGAAGATTGTGATTTTATGCAAATAGGCTAAATAAGAGTAATTAATTTTTTATTTTAATTACCACTAATCAAAACAGAGGAGAAAAAGAAACTAAGCTAACTTCAGTTCAGTTTTCCAGTTGGTGTTTAGAAGGGAGAAAGGAAAACTGGAAAGGATTTCATTTAACCCTCACAATCACCTAGTGAAGTGCACATCTTCATTATAGATGAGGAAATTGAGGGTCAGAATGCTTTTAACTAACCTACCTAAGGTAACACAAAGGTTAAGTGAAAGAGCCCACACTTTCTAATATTCCATGGCACCTCTCATTCTAACATGATCTTTTTCCTATAATTTTAAACTTTCTTTCTATTAATGCTCCCCAAAATAGATTTGAACAAGTCTCTGCCACGTTAAATTAAAAACAAACAATCCAATCCTCTTCCTTTAAACCTCCTCACCCCCAGTTATCTTTTCTCCCCTTCATGGTCAAACTTCTCAAGGGTCAGCTCAGTTTCTTGCCTCCCTTGTTACACCTGCCATTCACTCCTCAAACCAACCCAATCTAGCTTGAGCACCCACAACTCCACTAAAACAAATGACAAAGACTTAAAATGTCACTCAATTCAAAGAACATTTCTATTCCTCAAGTTATTTAACCATAAAAAAAATGCAAATCTGATCATGTCCCATTTCTGATTTTGATGGCTTCACATTGCTTTAATGATAGAGACCATGATACCAAGATCCTTAGCATGTCCTGAAAGTGGCTTACCAGTTCCTGCACAGTGTGGTCCTTGCTCTTCACCCTTACTCTAATCTTACACAGTTGCTGAAGTTGACACACCTGCATTCTTTTAGTTTTTAAATGAGTGAAAATGTCCTCTGTTGCATATGCTATTCTTTCTTCCTGACTACTTGCCACTCTTCCTCCAGTTACCTATTCTTCATGTCCCATTTTAAACGTCACTGCTTAAAGCCTTTCTAGAACTCTCAGGACAGATCACACTCTTACAGACACCTGAAATACTTCTTCCCAGCACTTGTCACATTTTAATTAAAAAATTAATATTGTAGTAAGTTAATTATTGGGTTGGCCAAAAAAGTTCGTTCAGGTTTTTGGTACCATCTTACCAAAAACCCAAGCGAACTTTTTGGCCAACTCAATGTATCCCCCCTACTAAAATGAAAGCTCCATGAGGGTAGAAACCATGTCTGTCTTATTCACTGTTACACTCCTGGTAGCAAGTATGATGTCTTGTACATACTAGGAACTGAAATTGTGGACAAATAAACAAGTAATGTAGTTATTGGCCACATGGGCATATTTACAAAGTATAATTATCATCTGGAAATACAAACCTTATTGTTAAACCTCCAGGAAATTCTTCATCAAATAACACTTCAAATAGTACATCAGCTTCTCTATTAGCTGTTTAAAAAAGAGAGAGACTGAAAAATCATACGATAAAAGAAAAATCAGCATGTGAGTTTTTGGGGGTATAAGAAGCACTACAACCATCAATACAGAGAGTGAATGAAAAGAAAATAAGCTCACAGAGTAAAATAATACTATTTTAAATTAGATGCTGTGAGAATTAATTATATTTTTCTCTCTGTTTTGGTGTATGTTGGAAATTATTCATAAAAAGGGAGTTAATAAGAGATAACTTTGGAATTTGCGGTTTAGAAGGTCTTACAATCAGACAGAGGAAATGAAGATTTGAAGACATGGCAGTAATGAAAGGAACAGAATGGAGAGAACGGATATACTACTAGATAGAACTGGCAGGAGTTTGTGACCTGTGTAGACAAAAAGAACAGAGATGTCAAAGACTACTCCAAAGTTCTGGCTGAGATGACTTGGTAGATAATGGATGGCATGACTGAGACATGAGACACGTGAGAAAGACTGTGGTGCAATAAACTTAAGGAGGAACAGAAAAGAATAAATTTTGGCAGAGAGGATGATGGGATATAACTGGAAAGTTTAAATTTACTAAAATGCCAAGATAAAGTGAAATAATTAACTATAATAATATTTGAATTCTAAGCCCAAATTAATAAAAGAGTCTATCACATAACTTCAGAATTGACTCTCTCTCTCTCTCTCTCTCTCTCCCCCCATCTCTAACCCCACCCCTTTCCATGCTATTGGTTCTGTTTCTCAGGAGAACGCTAATACCATACCTGATACTATGTTAGGGGTTGGGGGATGTTTCCCTCATTCTTGGTCCCTCATTGCCCAAATGAAACCAGGCCTACAGAGCTTACTCATTCTCCCCCATCTGGCTGTACCTTTCGCCTGACACTTTTACCTAAAACCTAAACCCAAGAAAGTGGGGCTCAATGGAAGGTGGGAGTTTCTCCTCTGAAGGCTTAAGGTCCACTTTCTAAGTTCCTGTTTCCCGTCTGAGGGAGAAGCCACTTACTCAAAAGATTATTGACAAGAGGA
The DNA here is from genome assembly GCF_059928025.1 of Delphinapterus leucas. NCBI lineage: Eukaryota > Metazoa > Chordata > Mammalia > Artiodactyla > Monodontidae > Delphinapterus > Delphinapterus leucas. The sequence continues at coordinate 127,270,708 of NC_143132.1, read as the reverse complement.
TTGTTCACCCCCTTTAGTGGAGATGACAACGGAGATGAGGTATCAGCTGAAGGCAGTAAGACAAATATTTCCCTTTATATTCCATGTCCATGGCAGACATGGTTAATCAATGACAGAGCTTTTTCCACTCAGAGTAGATGTAGCTTTAAAATTTTTGTCAAGACAAAATTCCAAGTGGTCACTACTACTGATAGGGGTTGTCAGAAGAAAGGAAACTTCTATGCTATCAGAGTCCTAAGGCTTTTTCAGGACAATCTAATTAGAGTACAATCCAATAAGCTCAACATTTGAACTGCCAATGCCTAAGGCTGAACAGATAGCAGCAGGAGGGTTGCTTCATTGCACCCATCTGACCCTTACCATACTTAGCCTGGGCTTAACCTACTTAACCTTCCCACCTCCATTTTCAGCACCAGAAATGTATCCAAAAAAATTCAAAGAAAAATCAGGGAAGAAAATTCTCTTTTTAGAGGCAGACCCTAAGAAGATGTGCAAATGTGGAGAACCACTGCTCAAAGTTAGAAAAGAAACAGGGCACAGAGTTCAAATCCCAGCTCTGCCACTTATTTGTGTAAATTCGGGCAAGTCACATAAACTCTTAGGCGAGGAAATAATATCTCCCTCTCAGGTGGTTGGGAGGGTTAAATGTAAAGTGTAAAAGTGCCGGGCACACTGTTGGCAATAAATAAGCAGCTCTCTTAGGCTCATGGCCTGTCTGCTCTTCCTTCTTTCTGGCAGTGAGACCAAGGCTGAGTGCCTGGGATATGGAGGGACAGTGCTGCCAGCGCTCTGACCTCTAGGTACCTGATTTGCTGTTTCATGTTGGGTTGACTTTTTTTGGAATCTATGCTGCAAAGCTACTCGCTCCAGGCATCCCTTTGAGGCATTTTTAGATCCTTAGCTAATTCTTCCCTTTTCTTTCCATACTCTCATTTCTCTTTCTTTTTCTTTTTTTGTAAAAAACATATAAAATTTATCATTGTAACCATTTTTAAATGTATAGTATTGTAGTGTTAACTATATGCACATTGTTATACAACAGCTTGATAGGTCTGTTTTACATACAATATCTAGTTGTGTTCATAAAATTCAAATAAATATGCAAATCTTTTAACCACAAATAAGCTGATGCATCATGTTTGTTTATTTCTCCACAGATATCAAGAGATTACAATGACAATTAAGGTAAAGCCCTGAACAAGGTTAGATGAAGCCCGATGAAATGTTTGTCTTAGTTTCATGAAAACACGAGTATGTATTCTAAGGTTTTAGATAATTTTAATGTGCTACACATAAGCTACCAAATTTTCAGCAGCCATTCCTCAAATTCCCCACGTTTTAATCACTTCCCAGATGATTACACAAGATAGAGAAGAAGAATTTTCTCTGAAAACCTAAAGCTGGAAAAAACTTAACTAAAACATAAAAGGATTTAGTGTTTTTCCTGATTTATAGTTGCTTACTGCTTACGTATAAGACACACAAGTTTGTGTTTCACTCTACAATATAAACGCAGTTGGAGACACGTCAAATATTGAGTTATTACCCCCTTTAATTCCTATGATGGTGCCCCGAAGGCCAACTGGAACGGAAAAGTTCTCTCTCACATTTACAACTCGGTCAAAGAGACGAAACTCTGCATCCCGATCAGGAATGACTCCATGTTGCTGTTCTAAAGGCTGAAGAGAAGAAAGATTTAATTATTATTATTAACTCTAATTTTAAGAAGTTTTTCTACTAATGTATTGAAAACATTTTGTTCCTTCTATACTTTCAAAGCAAAAACAACAACTTTGAATTCTCTGACAGGAAACTTACTCTGTATAGCAAATGGGGCTTCACTGTCACTCGAACCTTCTTATTATTCTTTCTTTGCTGAGGAAAGAAGAATTTGAAAATATTTTTAAAATATTAAAATTTTAAATTATTTTTCAGTATGTGGACATGCCTGATTGTTAAAAAGCCAAAAGAAATGAGTAATTTTAAGATTTGTGAATTTCTTTAGATGCAAGCAAGGATGAATAAATTCTTACATTTTTTAAAGTAAAATTTTTTGTTGATATGTAAGACATATAGAAAAATGCAAACTTATAAGTATAAAATCTGACGAATTTTTATAGTATGAGCATATGTATGTATATCCACACTCAGTTCAAGAAACAGAACACTACTAAGCACAACATAAAAGACCTTGAAAAAAGAAATTAAAAATAGGGAACCCTTGTATTGTCTTCCAGTTACTACCCCTCCCCAATGTAACCTTATTTCTAACACTAAAGATTATACTTGTCAGTTTTGAACTTTATGTAAATACTATCCTATTCAAATGCCTTTTTATCCTAAGAAGAATTGTATATAATGGTCAATAAAGATTAATAGTAAAGGAAAAACAGGTATAAAGTATTGATCTATGTCAATACTTTGGGTTTTGTGGCTACTTATAAAAATTAAGGTAACATTCATACAAAGTCCTTGCTTTTGGAAACTGGCTTTGGTGTTTAAATTTTGGACTATCTAAAAATGCCGGAAGAAGAGTTTTCTCCTCTATTTGCTACTTGTTAATTCTGTGACCTCACACTTAAGCACCAGCTTCCTTCAATCTGTAAGATGGAAATAATATTACCTGTTCTACCTAATAAAAATGTGAGAATAGGAGTCAAGATGGCAGTGTGGGAAGATGCCAAGTTAGCATCGCCCCACAACTAGGGTGCCTGCCGGCCACTGGTGGGGGACCCTGACGCCCAAGGTGGGGGAACTCAGGGGGGAGGAGAAGTGGAGGCCTGACAGGATGGGTGCCTGAGGCCAGGGAGATCAGGAAAGGCAGGCAGGAGGGGCCCTCCAAGAGGAGCAGGAAAGGAGCAGAGGGCGATCACCCGGCCCACTCTGGCCCAGGGAGCCTGCTGAGCTCCCAGGCCGGTAGCCCCCCCCCACCAATGCCTCCTTCAGGCCACGTGGGTCCTAGAGGCATAGGAGGGAGGCTGGGGAGAGCAGGATAGGCAGGAGGGAGGGGCCCTCTGGGAGTAATGGGAGAGGAGCAGAGGCTGTTTGCCCCACCCATGTGGGCACAGGGAGCCTGCTGAGCTCCCAATCTGGACCCTGCTCTCCAAAGCCCCCTCCAGGCTGTGGGAGCACAGGAGGGAGGCTGGGGAGATCAGGCGAGGCAGGCGGGAGGGGCCCTCCAGGAGGAGTGGGAGGGGAGCAGAGGGAGTTTGCCCCTCCCAATCAGGCTCAGGGAGCCTGCTGGGCTCCCAGGTGAGGCCCCTGCCCTCTGAGACCAGGGGTGGGGGGTACACCTGGGTCCCTCCTGTTCCTTTGAGCCTAAGCCCCACCCCCCACCCCCCACAGCCCTGAGGGCCTTTTCCGGCCCTGTGGATCCTGAGCACAGGCCCCACCCACTGCCCAAACCTTGCCCTTGCTTAGGCCCTGCCCTCCACAGCCAAGGCCTCCACCCCTGCCTTTTTTTTTCCCTCTTTTCCCTCCGCCTCCTTTTTACAATTGTACTGTTGTACCTTCCAGTTGTTGATTCATCTATATTTTTATTTTTATATTCTTTCTAACATATCTGTTAGCTTCCTAGTCTAATTTTATCTTTTACTTTGTTATTGTTCTCTCTCTCTTTTTTTTTGCCACCCCATTTGACTTGCGGGATCTTGGTTCACGAGCCAGGGGTCGGGCTGAAGCTCCTGTGGTGGGAGTTCTGTGACGGAACCACTGGACTAACAGAGAACCTTAGACCCCAGCGAATATTCATTGGAGTGAGGTCTCACGAGTTCCTCCTCTCAGCACCAAGACCCAGTTCTACCCAACAGCCTACAAACTCCAGTGTTGGAAGCCTCAGGCCAAACAACCAGTAAGACAGGAACACAATCCCGCTCAGTAAAAAAAAAAAAAAAAAAAAAGGGAGAGAGAGACGGCAAAAACATATGTCACAGACGTAAGAGCAAGGTAAAAACCTACAAGACCAAATAAATGAAGAGGAAATAGGCAATTTAGCTGAAAAAGAATTCAGAGTAATGATAGTAAAGATGATCCAGAAGCTCAGAACCAGAATGGAGGCATGGATTGAGAAAATACAAGAAATGTTTAACAAAGATCTAGAAGGACTAAAGAACAAACAAACAGAGATGAACAACACAATAACTGAAATGAAAAATACACTAGAAGGAATCAGTAACAGAATAACTGAGACAGAAGAACAAATAGGTGAGCTGGAAGACAAAATGGTGGAAATAACTGCTGAGCAGCAGAATAAAGAAAAAAGAATGAAAAGAATTGAAGACAATCTCAGAAACCTCTGGAACAACACTAAATCCACCAACAATCGAATTATAGGGGTCCCAGAAGAAGAAGAGAAAAAGAAAGGGTCTGAGAAAATATTTGAAGAGATTATAGTCGAAAACTTCCCTAATGTGGGAAAGGAAACAGTCACCCAAGCCCAGGAAGCAAAGAGAATTTCATACAGGATAAACCCTAGGAATAACACACGAAGACACATACATACTAATCAAAGTAACAAAAATTAAATTCAAAGAAAAAGTATTAAAAGCAGCAAGGGAAAAACAAAAAATAACATAAAAAGAAATCCCCATAAGGTTATCAGCTGATTTTTCAGCAAAAACTCTGCAGGCCAGAAGGGAGTGGCAGGATATACTTAAAGTGATAAAAGAGAAAAACCTACAACCAAGATTACTCTACCCAGCAAGAATCTCATTCAGATTCGATGGAGAAATCAAAAGCTTTTCAGACAAGCAAAAGCTAAGAGAATTCAGCACCACCAAACCAGCTTTACAACAAATGCTAAAGAAGCTTCTCTAGGTGGAAAACACAAGAGAAGAAAAAGACCCACAAAAACAAACCCAAAACAATTAAGAAAATGGTAATAGGAACATACATATTGATAATAACCTTGAATGTAAATGGATTAAATGCCCCAACCAAAAGACACAGACTGGCTGAATAGATACCAAAACAAGACCCATATATATGCTGTCTACAAGAGACCCACTTCAGACCTAGGGACACATACAGACTGAAAGTGAAGGGATGGAAAAAGATATCCATGCAAATGGAAATCAAAACACAGTTGGAGTACCAATACTTGTGTCTGATAAAACAGACTTTAAAATAAAGACTGTTACAAGAGATAAGGAGGGACACTACATAATGATAAAAGGATCAATCCAAGAAGAAGATATAACAATTATAAATGTTTATGGGGCTTCCCTCATGGCACAGTGGTTAAGAATCCGCCTGCCAATGCAGGGGACACGGGTTAGAGCCCTGGCCCGGGAAGATTCCACATGCCGTGAAGCAACTAAGCCCGTGCACCACAAGTATTGAGCCTGCACTCTAGAGCCCGTGAGCCACAACTACTGAGCCCATGTGCCACAACTACTTAGCCCGCAAGCCTAGAGCCTGTGCTCCACAGCAAGAGAAGCCAGTGTAATGAGAAGCCCATGCACCACAACAAAGAGTAGCACTCGCTCGCCGCATCTAGAGTGAGCCCGCTAACAGCAACGAAGACCCAACGCAGCCAAAAATAAAATAAAGTAAAAAAAAATGTTTATGCACCCAACATAGGAGCACCTCAATACATAAGGCAAATGCTAACAACCACAAAAGGAGAAATCGACAGTAACACAATAGTAGGGGACTTTAACACCCCACTTACACCAATGGAAAGATCATCCAAACAGAAAATAAATAAGGAAACACAAGCTTTCAATAACACAATAGACCAGGTAGATTTAATTGATATTTATAGAGCATTCCACCCAAAAGTGGCAGAATACACTTTCTTCTCAAGTGCACATGGAACATTCTCCAGGATAGATCACATCTTGGGTCACAAATCAAGCCCCAGAAAATTTAAGAAAATTGAAATCGTATCAAGCGTCTTTTCTGACCACAACGTTATGAGACTGGAAATCAATTACAGGAAAAAAAACTGTAAAAAACACAAATACATGGAGGCTAAGCAGTGCATTACTAAATAACCAAGAGATCACTGAAGAAATCAAAGAAGAAATAAAAAAATACATAGAAACAAATGACAACGAAAACACGATGACCCAAAACCTATGGGATGCAGCAAAAGCAGTTCCAAGAGGGAAGTTTATAGCAATTCAATCTCACCTCAAGAAACAAGAAAAACCTCAAATAAACAATCTAAACTTACACTGAAAACAATTACAGAAAGAAGAATAAAGAAAACCCAAAGTCAGTAGAAGGAAAGAAATCATAAAAATCTGAGCAGAAATAAATGAAATAGAAATGAAGAAAACAATAGCAAAGATCAATAAAACTAAAAGTTCATTCTTTGAGAAGATAAACAAAATTGATAAACCCTTAGCCAGACTCATCAAGAAAAAAAGGGAGAGGATACAAATCAGTAAAATTAGAAATGCAAACGGAGAAATCAAAACTGACACCGCAGAAATACAAAGGATTATAAGAGATTACTACAAACAACTATATGCCAATAAAATGGACAACCACGAAGAAATGGACAAATTCTTGGAAAGGTACAATTTTCCAAGACTAAACCAGGAAGAATTAGAAAATATAAACAGACCGATCACAAGCACTGAAATTGAAACCCTAATTAAAAATCTTCCAACAAACAAAAGTCCAGGACCAGATGGCTTCACAGGCAAATTCCATCAAACATTTAGAGAAGAGCTAACATCGATCCTTCTCAAACTCTTCCAAAAAATTGCAGAGGGAGAAACACTCCCAAATTCATTCTACGAAGCCACCATCACCCTGATATCAATACCAGAAAAAGATATCACAAAAAAAGAAAATTATAGATGAATACACTGATGAACATAGATGCAAAAATCCTGAACAAAATACTAGCAAACAGAATTCAACAACACATTAAAAGGATCATACACCATGGTCAAGTGGGATTTATCCCAGGGATGCAAGGATTCTTCAATATACGCAAATCAGTCAATGTGGTACACCACATTAACAAATTAAGGAATAAAAACCATATGATCATCTCAACAGATGCAGAAAAAGCTTTTGACAAAATTCAACACCCATTTATGATAAAAACTCTCCAGAAAATTGGCATAGAGGGAACCTACCTCAACATAATAAAGGCCATATATGACAAACCCACAGCAAGCATCATGCTCAATGGTGAAAAACTGAAAGCATTTCCACTAAGATCAGGGACAAAGAAGGATGTCCACTCTCGCCACTCTTATTCAACACAGTTTTGGAAATCTCAGCCACGGCAATCAGAGAAGAAAAAGAAATAAAAAGAATACAAATTGGAAAAGAAGAAGTCAAACTGTCATTGTTTGCAAATGACATGATACTATACATAGAAAATCCTAAAGATGCCACCAGAAAACTACTAGAACTAATCAATGAATTTGGTAAGGTTGCAGGATACAAAATTAATGCACAGAAATCTCTAGCATTCCTATACACCAACAACAAAAAATCAGAAAGAGAAATTAAGGAAACAATACAATTTACCATCACAACAAAAAGAATAAAATACCTAGGAATAAACCTGCCTAAGGAGGTGTAAGACTTGTACTCAGAAAACTATAAAACACTGATGAAAGAAATCAAAGATGACACAAATAGATGGAGAAATATACCATGTTCTTGGATTGCAAGAATCAATATTGTGAAAATAACTATACTACCCAAAGCTATCTACAGATTCAATGCAATCCCTATCAAACTACCAATGGCATTCTTCACAGAATTAGAACAGAGAATTTTACAATTCGTATGGAAACACAAAAGATCGCGAATAGCCAAAGCAATCTTGAGAAAGAAAAACAGAGTTCGAGGAATCAGGCTCCCTAACCTCAAACTATATACCACAAAGGTACAGTAATCAAGACAATACGGTACTGGTACAAAAACAGAAATACAGAGCAATGGTACAGGATAGAAAGCCTAGAGATAAACCCACGCACATATGGTCACCTAATTTATGACAAAGGAGGCAAAAGCATTCAATGGAGAAAAAATAGCCTCTTCAATAAGTGGTGCTGGGAAAACTGCACAGCTACATGTGAAAGAACTAGACTACAACACTCCCTAACACCATACACAAAAATAAACTCCAAATGGATTAAAGACCTAAATGTAAGACCAGACAATATAAAACTCTTAGAGGAAAACATAGGAAAAATACGCTTTGATATAAACCACAGCAAGATCTCTTTTGATCCACCTCCTAGAGTAACGGAAATAAAAACAAAAATAAGTAAATGGGATTTAATTAAACTTAAAAGCTTTTGCACAGCAAAGCAAACCATAAACAAGACAAAAAGACAACCCTCAGAATGGGAGAAAATACTTGCAAATGAAACAACAGACAAAGGATTAATGTCCAAAATATACAAACAGCTCATGGAGCTCAATATCAAAAAAACAAACAATCCAATTAAAACATGGGCAGAAGACCTAAACAGACATTTCACCAAGGAAGACATACAATGGCCAAGAGCCACGTGAAAAGATGCTCAACATCACTAATTATTAGAGAGATGCAAATCAAAACTACAACGAGGTATCACATCACACCAGTCAGAATGGCAGTTATCAAAAAATGTAGAAACAATAAATGCTGGAAAGGGTGTGGTGAAAAGGGAACCCTCCTGCACTGTTGGTGGGAATGTACATTGACACAACCACTATGGAGAACCATATGGATGTTCCTTAAAGAACTAAAAATAGAGGGCTTCCCTGGTGGCACAGTGGTTGAGGGTCCACCTGCCGATGCAGGGGATACGGGTTCGTGCCCTGGTCCGGGAAGATCCCACATGCTGCAGAGTGGCTAGGCCCATAAGCCATGGCCGCTGAGCCTGTGCATCTGGAGCCTGTGCTCCGCAATGGGAGAGGCCACAACAGTGAGAGGCCCACGTACCGCAAAAAAAAAAACCAAAAAACTAAAAATAGAACTACCATATGACCCAGGAATCCCACTACTGGGCATATACCCTGAGAAAACCATAATTCAAAAAGAGTCATGTACCAAAATGTTCATTGCAGCTCTATTTACAATAGCCAGGACATGGAAGCAACCTAAATATCCATTGACAGATGAATGGATAAAGAAGATGTGGCGGGTTTCTCTGGTGGCACAGCGGTTAAGAATCCGCCTGCCAATGCAGGGGACACGGGTTCGAGCCCTGGCCCGGGAAGATCTCACATGCCGCGAAGCAACTAAGCCCGTGCGCCACAACTACTGAGCCTGTGCTCTAGAGCCCGCGAGCCACAACTACTGAGCCCACGTGCCTCCCACGTGCCTAGGGCCCATGCTCCGCAGCAAGAGAAGCCACCGCACCACAACGCACACCACAATGAAGAGTAGCCCCCGCTCGCTGCAACTAGAGAAAAGCCCATGTCCCAACAGAGACCCAATGCAGCCAAAAATAAAATAAATAAATTAAAAAAAAACAACCTTTCACTTTATAAAAGAAAAGATGTGACACATGTATACAATGCAATATTACTCAGCCATAAAAAGAAACAAAATTGAGTTATTTGTAGTGAGGTGGATGGACCCAGAGTCTGTCAATAGAGTGAAGTAAGTCAGAAAGAGAAAAACAAATACCGTATGCTAACACATATATATGGAATCTAGAAAAAAAAATGGTACGGATGAACCTAGTTGCAGGGCAGGAATACAGATGTAGACATAGAGAATGGACTTGAGGACACAGGGTGGGAGGGGGAAGCTGGGGTGAAGTGAGAGTAGCATTGACATATATACACTACCGAATGTAAAATAGTTAGATAGTGGGAAGCAGCAGCATAGCACAGGGAGATCAGCTCGGTGCTTTGCGATGACCTAGAGGGGTGGGATAGGGAGGATGGGAGGGAGGCTCAAGAGGGAGGGGATATGGGGACATATGTATGCATATGGCTGATTCACTTTGGTGTACAACAGAAACTAACATAGTATTGTGAAGCAATTATACTCCAATAAAGATCTATTAAAAAAAATTAACAGGGAAAAATATACTGTGTAAAAAAAAAAAAGTAAGAATACTTTATAACCATTGCAATCCATTACTTCGATCTACATTAAATATTTTCAAAAAGTGAATTCTTACCTGATAGGAAAAATGGCAGCAGTTTACTTGTAATGATAGTTTTTAGACTGATATTTTTAGACTATAGCTTATGGACATAAGTACAAAAGGGCACAAAACAGCCCTAAGCTACAGAGTCCATGTACTATAGAGTTCTTGTATTTATATACTGTAAAATGCTCCAGCCTTTAAACAGAGTCTATTTTCTTTTATTATAGAGATATTTCATTTCTATCTATCAATAAATATTTACTGAGTTCTATTTATGTGCCATTTATTGATTTACGTACTGGAGATAGAACAGCGAACTGTTCTTCTATTCTAGTTGCGGGAGACATACAAGAAACGAACTAAGGGAAAAAAAATAGCATGTTTGAAGATAAAAAGCATAGAGGAATATAAAGCAGAGAAGGGGGATCAGCAGTGTGGGGAGAGACTGAAATTTTAAATAGGGTGAAAAGTGAAGGTCTTACTGACAAGGTGTCTATGTTTCCAGGGCATAGCAGACTAGAAGTACTGATAGAGTACAACTGGTGCCTACTGACAATAGCAAGAAAAAGGAATATGAGAAAAGATTTAAAGTAATTTAAAAAAGCAGACACAAGAACTGTGCCTGGAGGATTGCATATGAAAAAACAATCCATATGATCTAACACATCCCTAGGCATTATTACTATAATTACAGCATTGATTAGAAAATATGGCATTCAAACCTGACTCATTAGGCAAATTAATAGACTAGGGCATTTTCACTATAGGCCCCAACCCACAGCTACTAAAATGAGAAGTTCTGGGGAATGACTACTGAAAGTGTGATCACCTGGGAGCTTGCTAGAAATGCAGAATATCAAGAGCTGCTCATCCTAGAGCTACTGAATCAGAATCTGTATTTTATCAAGATCCCCCAGTGATTCATTTGCAAAGTTCAAGAAGTACTGCTCTGAGGGTGGAATCCAGAATGCATGTTTTTTAAAAAGCTCCTCCAGTAATTTTGATAATTAGCTGAGTTTGGGAACCACTGTCAATAAGAAAACTAGGAATACTTTTAATGATGGCCCGGCATTAAAAATAAAAGTTTAAATTATATTCAGAATGTTATGTTCATTTTTTAGTTTTTTCTCCTTCTTTTCTTTATTACTCTAATAACATTGTAACACTGAAAAGGGAAAAAAAAAAGTCACTCATAACTGCTCCTCCTTGACTCATTAACAGGTTTAATAAAAAAGTCCTGTCTTATCTATATGTACATACATTTTAAAAATGTTGTAATCAAAATAATAGACTACAACTTTGTATGTGTATCTTCAGGTTGCAAAGTAAGGGGAGAATGTGTAAAACATTTTAGAAAGCTCTGCATCCAAATGGGTTCAAATAAAATTTGAGGGCTTAAAGCTATAAACTTTTGTTAAGTGGAAAACTCATTTCAAAAACCATAGTGGACAAATAGACTTTACATTGAAAGACAATTAAAAAGAAATGCAGGCTTTCTATCCTCAGCTGAATATCATTAACCTTTCAAAATATCAAACTCTTGGCTCTGAGCCTTACATTTTTTCTTAAAGAGTCATCTAGTGGTGATTTTCCAGACCGAATTCATAGCTCTTGAGCATGTGATAAGAGAATTCAAATAATAATAGCTAAGTATTATTAAGCATTAATAATAGCTAGGCATTATTAGGAGTTTATATGTATTAACTCAGTTAATTCTTTTGAGGACTATATGAGGACTATTTTATTCTTATTTTACCAATCAGGAAATGGAGGCATGGAAAGGTTAACTATCTTGCCTAAGGTTTTAAGTACTGAAAGAGGGATGGGGGAAAATGACGTGAGAGACCAGTTCTTAACTTACTCTGCTATTAGTTCAAACAAGAGAGCACTGTGTTAGGAAAGCAACATCATTTTAATAAAAAGGCAAATATATGAAAAATAAAATTGTAAGTTAAAAAAAGGAATAAAATTAACCCATTTTCTATTGCATCAAGATTGGGAATCAAAACAGATAAAACAGTTAAGCCTACACAGGTTACTGCTTTTTAAAATCAAGACATAAAGGATAGTTTAAGTGGGATTTCAAAAATACTTAGTAACTGAATGAGTTTATCAGTGGGAAATAAAAGTGAAATAAATATAATTTTTATGTTCTATAAAAAGATGAACTGTATCTTTTAAAGAACTTAGAATAGGAAAGAATAGGGAATTAACCTTATTTCTCAATCACAAACTTTCTATTGACTAGACTCAGAAAATATTAATTCTTAAAATTAGAAACACTACAAGGACATAAAATTTAAATGCTATGGCTTTAGGGACTTCCCTGGTGTTCCAGTGGTTAAGACTCCATGCTCCCAATGCAAGGGCCATGGGTTCGATCCCTGGTCGGGGAACTAAGATCCCACATGCCACAGGGTGCGGCCAAAAGAAAAAAGATGTGCATTTATATTTATTTAGACAAACTTAATGGACACTGGAAAAGGCTGGAATATTTTTTTAAATTACAGAATATTTTGACATAATTTAGAATCACTGAGTATATGTTTTATCTGATTGAAATACAAATAAATTATTTGTAGGATAACATGTAGTTCATTTAACTTCAAATCTCATCAGTAATCTTCGTTATTGAAAATTAGTACCTTGCACTTTTCAACTTCTTCTTCAATTTTCTCAACAATAGCTGCATCCAGAATTTGTAAATCACAAGAAGAACGAGACAAAGTACTGACAGGATGTCCCTTTAGCCAAGTAATAATTTCTTGAACTTTCTCAGCACTATATTAAAAACAATAATTTTTTCACATTAATTGAAACTTTCTGAGGGTTTATATAAAAGGCCTGATATGAACTTTCTGAGGGCTATGAATTATAAAAGATATCAAATATATAATCAATCACACCACTTAATTGGGGCTAATTATGAATCCAATATAAACATGGACATGTTATTTCTCAGTAATTATAAAGAAACACAAAAATTAGTTTAAAAGTACTTTACTGATATAAATGAAATAAAAAATTATATTAAGATCTTAAAGCAAGAACAAAACAATACAAAACCCTCCCCCCAAGAGTAATATAAATTCTTGATAAACTAACTACTACCCTTCAGTAGAACCACTAAGTTGAACTATGCGGCAATAAATCTCATAAATTTTGCTTACCCGTTCTCATTTTCTCCAGGCCAAATGTCATCTTCATAGAACACATCCTCTTGGCTATTTTTGGCTATATAACTAAACAGTTCTGGAGCTCTAGCCGAACAAACAAACAAAAATACTGCTTTTAAAAATATGGCTAATTTCATATAAACTTCCTATCAAATTTCTGGATCCTAAGGGGATATATTAAATATACTGAGGACTAATTATGTACACATATAAGGGATAGAGACCAAAAGATTGAAAGTATTCATAGCTCCTCAAAAAAAGATGAGGGAGAAATGATTCAATTCTTAAGTATAATTAAACTATGATTTTTATAATTGAAATTTTTATAATTGAAACTATGATGATTCAATTACTGACTCTATCCCTCTTAGACTATAATGACAGGTGATAAATGGACAAAAATAATGTATACAGGTTCATTTTCTAGTTTTCACAATAAAGCTAGAGCACTCCACAAAAGAGCAAATGAAAATCCATTAAAAGTTTCTTCTGATATTCCTCAAAATTCCACTGTTCTCTAACAGTGTACTGTAGTACTTTCAAATACACGTAGCAGACTGAACACATGTGCTTATTTCTGCTCCCTTCCCAGCCTGCTAAAAGAACAGTAAAGTAGAAAAAAGGGCATGGACCTATAAAGACAGATGAAGAGAGAAGCAGAGAATCTGATAGTACATGTTGAGTTAACAAAATTTTAGAAACTGAAAACTGAATAGATATGTATGAACTGACTTGACAGGTAGGAATAAGCTGTACCCTAAGTCACCAGAGTGGGAAGTCAACAAGAAGCAAGTTGATGTGAACTGTGGAAGTCTGCAAAAGCTCAGGAGATATGGGCTCCGTACATTTTGATGCTGCAGTATGGGGTGGGTTTAACAGGCTTTTAGTTGAAAATTTTGTATAATAAGCAGTTAGGCAGTCACCTCCACCTCAGCGTAAATCATGTAGTTTACTTTCAGAGAGGCTAAATGGGGGCTGCTCGAGCCTTGGGTAATCCAGGCACAGGAAACTGGATGGGTGGGGCATGAGGAAGAGAGGATAGGTGCCCTACTGAAAACAGGGGGTCAGTGAAAATATTACTATACAACATGCCACTAGGAAGCAGGCTAGGAAGTATAACATCTTTAAGAAGCAGACTCTGAGATGGAGATAAACATGGAAAAAGTTTATTAGTGTGTTCTGTGGAAATAACACCTGTGGAAGGGAAAGAAGGAAGGGGAATTGGGCCCAGGGAGAAGTTGGGCTGTGGTTCAATCTTAATGAACTCCTTGGCCAGTAGCACAGAGATCTCAAAGTAGGATGGCTCCTCAGACTTATCCTGAACTGGGGCAATCAGGTTGGCTGAGCCTTTACATCTTCTTGTTGATGAGGTACTGGATGTGTGGCTGTTGTGGGAAAGGGACATAACTTTAGGTGAGGCAGTTCTCTTCTGTCGGGCAATTCCTGAAGAGGGCTCACTGCTGAGGGCTGTGAGACAGCAGCATTCCTGCTGCCCAGGGAATAGGTCCTGAGTCGTGAAGAGACATCTGGGTGTGTACCACAGTATCCACTATGTAATGAGACCCCCTTACTCTGGTTAATTTCCAGAACACTGGAAGTCAGTTTTGTTCTCCATATCTGTCCTCCAAGAGAAAGGCTGCAGAATACCTTTCTAGGAAAACTACCCAGCTCAAGAGAAAAGATATACATATAGGTAGTGATATTTGGAGATGCTCTGCTGAAACAGCCAAGTCCCACCAGAGAAGCCTCACTGAAGCACATTAAATTTCCAGTCAGCATTTTTTTTTTTTTTTTTTTTTGCAGTACGTGGGCCTCTCACTGTTGTGGCCTCTCCCGTTGCGAAGCACAGGCTCCGGATGCGCAGGCTCAGCGGCCATGGCTCATGGGCCCAGCCGCTCCGTGGCATGTGGGATCTTCCCAGACCGGGGCATGAAGCCGTGCCCCCTGCATCAGCAGGCAGACTCTCAACCGCTGCGCCACCAGGGAAGCCCATCCAGTCAGCTCTTTAATCACTGAATAGTAAATATGGTAAGACACTAAAGAACCACAAGACCAAAAAAAAAAAAAAAATCTTTAACATGAAAGGAGAGATCAAATCAAACACGAAAGGAAAAAAAAGCAATTTGTAGTAAACAGAAAGTATTAAGAATAGAAGAAAATCTAGATTACTATCTTCAGAGAAATAAAAGAAGATATTTCATTCATTATAAGAACAAGATGCTACAAAAAAAGGAATGCCAGAGAATAAGGAAACACTTCTAGAAATTAAAAATGATTAAATAAAAAATAAGTTAAAGCTGAAGAAATCTCCCACAGAGTAGAACAGGAGCATAATACAGAAAACGGATGAAAAGAGATAAGAAAATTAGGAGAATTAATCCAGAAGGTCTAACATCTATCAAAAGGAGTCCGAGGGCTTCCATGGTGGCGCAGTGGTTGAGAGTCCACCTGCCGATGCAGGGGATGCGGGTTCGTGCTGCGGTCCAGGAAGATCCCACATGCCGCGGAGCGGCTGGGCCCGTGGGCCGTGGCCGCTGAGCCTGAGCATCCGGAGCCTGTGCTCCGCAATGGGAGAGGCCACAACAGTGAGAAGCCCGCGTACCGCAAAAAAAAAAAAAGAGTCCTAGAAAGAGAGAATGACAACAACAAAATGGTGAGGAGGAAATTATCAAAGAAATAATACAAGAAAGTTTCTCAGAATGGAAGGGCATCAGTTTCAAGTTTGAAAGGGCTGAACAGCAAAATGAAAGAAAAAAGACCCATTCCAAGGCACACATCTTCACATTATTAAATAGTATTGGTAAAGGGAAGATTCTAAAAAGGTTTCAGAAAATGAAAAACAGATCATGCACAAAGATTAAGAATCAGAATAACACAAGACTTCTTGACAGCAAAGGAAACATGAGAATGGAGCAGCGCTTTTCAAATTCTGAAGGAAAATAATCTGCAAACTAGGATTCTAGACCCAGGCGAGCTATCAACCAAGTATCAGGGAGGTTTAAAGAAATTTCCAGACATGTAAGCTTTCTCAGGAAGCCACTGGCATAAGTGCTCCATCAAAATGGAGACATAAATCAGAAGGAATAAAGCATGAAAGCCAGGAAATAAAGGAATCCTATACAGAAGAATGGTGAAGGGAATTCCTAGGATGAGAGTAAAGAGAAACTTGAATGAAAGCTGTACAACAGCCCAGGAGAGCAATTAGTTTACACTGAAGCAGGAAGAAAGACAGTTTTAAGAGGAAGTATACAAGAAGAAAATGGAACTGAGAGGTCACATGACCTGTTTGACTGTATTAAGTTTTCCAGCTATGGCACAGAGTTTGGGGCCGCATTGGTTACGTGAACATAGATAAGAAACAAATGAATAAACAACACAGAAAAGAACAAAAATGTGTACAAGAAAGGAAATGCAATACTCTACAAGATCCAGAGGTGACCATTTACATTTACCTTAATCGACTAAACCTTAAGAACTGATTTAATTTAAAAAATTGTGATAAAACTATAATGAGAGGGGAAATGTGTTCATGTGTGTAGGGAGGTAAGGGAATGGGGAGTGGGGCTGGTAAAAGAAAGCTAAAGCTTCATCATTCATGGTATGAAATCAATGCATATGTCAAGTTGAAAAATCAAGAAAAAGCAGTCTAAATATGACATTTTTAAGGAAACATGGAGGTAAATAGAAGAAATTATCTAAATTTTTAGATGGTAATATGCAGTTGAAATGTGTCTCCCCCACCCCCACCCCAACATAAGACATAACTGAAGTCCCAACTCCTAGTACCTCAGAATCTGACTTTATTTTGAAATAGGATTTTAAAAGAAGTAATCAAACTAAAATGTCATTAGGATAGGCCCTAATCCAATATGACTGGTGTCCTTATAAAAAGGGGAAATTTGGGCACAGAGACAGAAACAAAGGAAAGATGATATGCAGCAAAGGAAACCATAAACAAAACGAAAAGACAACCCTTAGAACGGGAGAAAATATTTGCAAATGAAGCGACTGACAAGGGATTAATCTCCAAAATACACAAACAGCTCATGTAGCTCTATATCAAAAAAATAAGCAACCCAATCAAAAAATGGGCAGATCTAAATAGACATTTTTCCAAAGAAGACATAAAGATGGCCAAAAAGCACATGAAAAGATGCTCAAATCGCTAATTATCAGAGAAATGTAAATCAAAACTAGAATGAGGTATTACCTCACATGGGTCAGAATGGCCATCAGCAAAAATTCCACAAACAGTAAACACTGGACAGGGTGTGGAGAAAAGGGAACCCTCTTACACTGTTGGTGGGAATGTAAATTGGAACAACAACTATGGAGAAGAGTATAGAGGTTCCTTAAAAAACTAAAAATAGAACTACCATATGATCCAGCAATCCCACTCTTGGGCATATATCTGCAGAAAACCATAATCCGAAAAGACACATACACCCCAATGTTCATTGCAGTACTATTATTTATAATAGTCAAGACATGGAAGCAACCTAAATGTCCATCAACAGAGAAATGGATAAAGAAGATGTGGTACGTATGTACAATCGAATATTACTCAGCTATAAAAAAGAATGAAATAATGCCATTTGCAGCAACATGGATGGACCTAGAGATTATCATACTAAGTGAAGCAAGTCAGACAAAGACAAATATATGATATCACTCATATGTGGAATCTAATTTTTAAAAAAATGATACAAATGTACTTATTTACAAAACAGAAACAGACTTACAGGTATCCAAAACAAACTTATGGTTACCAGAGGGGAAATGTGGCGGGGAGGGATAAATCAGGAGCTTGGGGTGAACATACACACACTACTTATATAAGATAGATAACCAACAAGGACATACTGTATAGCACAGGGAACTCTATTCAATATTCTGTGATAACCTGTAAGAGAAAATAATCTAAAAATGAATGAATATATGTATACGTATAACTGAATAACTTTGCTGTACACCTGAAACTAACACAACATTGTAAATCAACTATACTCCAATAAAATTTTAAAAAAAGATGATATGAAGACACATAAGGAGAAAACCATGTGAAGATGGAAGATTGGGGTGATGCATCTATAGGCTAAGGAACAAAACTCGTGAGGCTACAGGAAGCTAGGAGACAGGTATGGAACAGGTCCTTCCCTAGCACCTTCAGGGGAGGCATGGCCCTATCAACATCTTGATTTTGGACTCTGGTGTTCAGAACTGTGAGACAATAAATTTCTGTCGTTTTAAGCCAACCAGTTTGTGGTATTTTGTTAAGGCAGCTCTAGGAAACTAATACAGGGATCCTCAAATATAAGAAGGTTAGAAACCAGTGGAACAATGGACAGAACATTCAATTGCTAATCAGAAGTACAGCATTTCCTATGAATCACTGACACTAATTCAGTAAATCTTGGTACTCAGATTTCTCATTTTTATAACGAGGGGCTGAGACCTGTTGATTTCTTAGACTATTTATTTCAGCAATTAAATTCAGTGATTCTAGGATAGTAATCTATTGCCCAGCTGGAGTTTTAAGAAAATTCACTATGCCAAGAGTTGTTTTGTTTATCCATACCAATCCTCTTACTACTGACACAGACATGCAGAGTAGTGAATAACTTACGATAGTAAGTTAAGGAAATTTTTAATTAAAAGGAGGCCAATTCTCATCATCCTTTTTAATTTTGAATAATATAAGTACAGTATTTTTCTACTCTATTGTAACTAGTGGCTATGATGCTTCATGACACTAAATTAAGTTTATATTAACATATGTCACATTTTACTAAAGGAAACATTTTTCTTATCAGCAAGGCAAAATAGTTATCACATTCCTACGTTTTTGGATGCCTAGCAAGATCTTGCTAGGCACTTACCTCTCCAAGTACTCTGCAAGAAGTTGTTCTGCTGCAGATGAATACATCCATTCACTTCCAACTTTCTTAGTATATCCAGGTACCTCCTCATTTTTTTTGTTGAATTTGAGATTCAAACCCACATTTGCTTTATGGTCTCCATGAGGGCTGAATTTAAACCACACACACACATACACACAAAAGTTTTAAAATTTTGTTCAAAGAATAAAAAGCTTTGCTTTCAATTTTTAGAAAAGTTTAGTCTTGATTGGTTTTCTACGTTTTAGTTATCATGGTTATTTCCAAAGTAGCAGTAGTGGAAAAACTAGAGGAAAGGCTTCAAAACCCAAGTCAACAAAGCATACAAATAGATTATGTAATTGAGAGGAGAATGAAATAAGGAAATGTAGGGAAATATATAATTGAGATTCACACACACCATCTGATACCTTTTTTCAAGGTTCAATTTGTTAGCTGCTAAAAATAAGAACTGTCTTTCCAACCACCTAAAGCATGTGCCATTTAGATAAAAGATCACCATCAGAGGAATCTATGCATAATTTTTAAAGAAAATTCAGAGCAATTAATAAGAGAAAATAAATACTGAAATATTAACCATTTTATCTTTATTATTTAATTTTTTTCTGCCACTTTAAGTAAATTTCTCTAACATAAACTTACTTTCTCCTAGATCCTCTTCCAATAAAAATACTTCCTGTAAACCTTGAAACAAGGTATCCACTCACTCCAAGGCGACTGGCCAACACATATCCTGGGTTGTACTTTATAGAATATTTCTTTAAATATAAAAACAAAAAGGTCAATTATGGAAACACAAAGCATTAAAGCAGCATTTCTTTACCTTTAAAATCTGGAGATAAGGCATCACTAACATTTTGGATTGTGGCAATGTAAGGATTCTCAAAAGTAAGTGACCTATTACCCCCCACCCTGCTTTTTGTTAAAGGATTTATAGGAAGAATATTTCTGCTCCTCTCTCTCCTTAAAGAACAGAATTCCCAAGGATGAATGAAAGGGGGAGGAAACATACAGTTTGTGAAACTGCCTCAAGAAATAAACTCTACAGTAAGTATTAAACGGCAAACTCTGTAGGCAAGAACGATTTTTAAAAAATTAATTTTCATGTTCTAAGAAGGACCTGGTAAAATACCTGGGAAAAACTGAGGTCTTGGTAATTATTACATTGAATTAAAACATGAGTATGTCATCAAAATAGTTGCTACTGAGCAAAACTGAGTGTCCTTCATATATAGATTTAAGTAATATTTGTTTCCCCGAATCATTTATCATATGAAAATAAGTATGAATAGGCTCATAATTAATACATTGTTAATATAATTCAGTCAATGAAATGTAACCTTTATTTGTGCACTTACGGGAAGAAACTATGAAGACAGTCAAATTAAAAAAAAAATTACCAGATCATACAATTTTTAACCAGGAAGTAAATTACTCACAAATCCAGTACCAACTATGGTAAGCTACCATATACTCCTAACATTATGTATGTAATAATAATAATACATACTTATTTTATATGGATTTCATATACTATGTTCATGTAAATGAATATATAAATATAATAAATATACTATATTTAATAAATTATACAAATATTTTATATTCTTATTTCATGGGAATGTAAGGATATTTTATCATCAGCAAACAAAATTTACAGAGAATGGTAAGGAATTATTTTCCACCATTATTTTTTTAATGATCATGTCTACAATGACCCCTAAATGGATAAATTTTTTTAGTGGCCTGGTACATAAAGTCACTATTAAAATACATTAATATGCTAGTAAAGAATGCAACACAATCAAAACTATTATCAGATATAGAAATAATTTCAGAATATAAAGGAAGAATTAAGGCAATAGTTCTCTATCACAGGTAGTACCACTTTTCTAATAAGTATCTGAAAATGTGTTGAGGCACATTCAGTTACAATAATTGACACAGGTTAAGAACACTTAGTGTCCAGGCACCAAGATGCCAATTGTCTTGCCATATACAGGGCAGTCCTATTTAACACACAGTAGTCCTGCTCAAAATACAATTACTACTCCTTTTGAAAAATATTGGATTATGGTATAGTTAAAGTTAATTAAATCACCACAAATACCCTAGAAATTATAAAATAAAAAGTAGAGAAAGAAGGCTTGAGTAAAAGATAAAGAAAATACGTAAAGAGAAAGAAAGTATACTGGAGAAGGCATGCCTAGCAACACTGTACCTTTAGAATTGGGTAGGCTCTGTCAGATCTAAAAAAAGCCAGGGATGAAGCAACAAGTTCTTCTGCCTCCACTGACTCCCAAACAGAGTTCCAGCTTCTTCATCTAAAGGGACACTCTCCGGATTTCCTGACTATGCCTTCTGAATTATTTCTCCAAAAGAGACCTGATGGCAAGATTTTAGGGACTTCTCTGCTTTCCATAAAGGTTCCTCACGGGTATGCTGATGCCTAATGCCTTAAACTCATTTCACAGGAAACGAAGTTTTAGATTTTTACTACTAGCAAAAATAAAATATAAGTAGCAACGTCTGGCTGAATGTGAATTAATTTCAGTCAAGTTAATTATCTAATCAATCAATAAAAACAAATGATAGATATCGGGATTATCCCCTTACTTTAACAGAGAAAAATAAAAGGGTGCCATGAACTTAAGTGCAGTTTCCCAATTTTCTCTAGGGACTGTTCATCTTTAGCTGAGTAGAGACATATAACCTTTGCAAGAAGGTCATTTGTTACTTGTAACTAAAAATGCAGACCTTGATTAATTATGAAAGGTTTAAAAAAACCCAAGTCTATTCCCAGAGGGTATGCTAATCAATGTGCCACTGGGAATTCCCTGGCAGTCCACTGGTTAGGACTCCGGGCTCTCACTCCTGAGGGACTGGGTTCAATCCTTGGTCATGGAACTAAGATCCCACAAGCCACACTACCAACAACCATTAACAACAACCATTATAGATTAATAGTGGGATCTCAGCAGTTTTTTCCCCCAAAGATTTGCATGAAGTTTTGAGCACAGATTCCACTTATTTTTAACTAATACTAGATGCAACTGTGAAAGAATTTAATCAGTGTTAAATAAAATATTTGCAATAATTCAAAGGAGGTACCAAAAATATCTTTCTAACATTTTTAAAGGTAATCAATTCTAAATTAAACCACATGGACTATAGTACTCACATGCTGGTTTTGTATTAAAGCATCAAGATTGGGTTCACATGGAATACTGAAAACCACACGAATCCTGCCTTCTGTAATCACATCCCCTGAATCCTGAACCTTGGAGGGAAAAAAAAAAAAAAAAAATCACAGTATGTTTTAGTCTCTTTCACTACATTTTATTTACTTTTCTACTTATTTGAGTAGTGTTTAGTATTTCTGAAATACAGTAAGACAATAAAAGTAGATAGTGGAAATTTTCTTCGAATTTGTAAGTGGATGTGCTTATAAATTTGAGTCATTGTACCTTGCTTTAACCAGTTGTTAACCAGCCTTTTAAAAAAAATTAACTTTAATTTGCAAATAATTTCAAACTACCAAAAAGTTGCAAAAATAAAACAAGTCAAAGAACATTTACCCAGATTCACCTATTATCGACATTTAACTCCATTTAACATTTGTGCTCTATGTGTGTATTTACATACACATAATTATTTTTTGAAACTTTCTGAGGGCATATTATATATATCATGTCCATTATCCCTAAATACTTTGGTGAATATTTCCTAAGAAGAAGGATATTTTGTTATATTACCACAGTACAGTTATTAAATACATAAATTTACGACACAATACTTTTATCTAATCCACTGTCCATACACCAGTTTTGTCAGTTGACCTAAAAGTGACCTGTATTTATAGAAAACTCTTTACTCCCTCTACTACAGGATCAGGCTAGGATCAGATATTGTATTTAGTTGTCATATCTCTTTAGCCTCTTTTAATATATCCAGAGCCTTTGTCTTTCACACACTGACATTTTGAAGAATATAGTTCATTCCTCCCTCTCTACCCTGACTTTTTTTTTTTTTTTTTTTGCGATACGCGGGCCTCTTACTGTTGTGGCCTCTCCCGTTGCGGAGCACAGGCTCCGGATGCGCAGGCTCAGCAGCCATGGCTCACGGGCCCAGCCGCTCCGCGGCACGTGGGATCCTCCCGGACCGGGGCACAAACCCGTGTCCCCTGCATTGGCAAGCGGGCTCTCAACCACTGCGCCACCAGGGAAGCCCCCTACCCTGACTTTTTAAAAACATTTCTACATTTGGGATTTGTCTAGTGTTTCTCGTGGTTAGGTTAATGTTATATATCCTCAGCCAGAATAGTGCACAGAGGATGTGTCCTTTGTAGAGTACCCCATCTGGAGGTACATGATGTTCATCTGTTCCTCACTATTATATTAATTTTGATCATACAATCAAGATGTTGCTAAATTTCTTTACTGTACAATTATAGTTTTTTGTTTTCCTTGCAACTAAATAAACAATCTGTGGGGAGACACTTTCTAAGACCATGAAAATATCTTGCTCCTGATCAAAAATTCCCCTTAGATTTAGCTTCCAATGATGATTGTTGCCTGATTCAATCTGAATCATTATGCTTGTTAAATGATGGTTTTCCAACTCCCTCATTCCCTCCACAATTATCCCTGACATGATAATATAGGCAAAAGTCTTTCCTTTCTTCATTTATTTACCTATTTATTATCACTATGGAATCACGCATTCCTATTCCCCGCCCCTGATGGTTTATAATTCAATATGTACTCGATTACTTTGGTACTTAAACAGTCCCAGATTTGGCCGGTAGGAGCCTCTTCAACCTGCTACCTGTGTTTGTCATATGCTCACATCATTCTTGTGAGTACCTCCTTGCTTTCCCGCATAACTAGTAGTTCTAGGCTCATCGTGTACTTATTCTGCCTCAGCCCTGTAATCAGCCTTCTCTGAGAAGGCCAGTTCCTTTTTGTGGGATATGGTGTTAGAGATCAAGATCAGAGTGTTACATGCTACCAGGGTATCTTTGCTTCCAATCCTTATGAGCAAATAGGGCTAGAAAATATATGTACGTATAGGCACATATGCATTCATATATCTACAAACATACATAAATATACCCATATACATGTGCCTATATACATACACATACACACGTGTAAAGTATTTTAGCAATCATGAGTTCACATTAATACCTCCAATTCTAATCTGTCCCCACAGGTCCTTTCTTGCATTCTCCTGTTCTACACTTACAAGTACCTTTTCCCATGTGAGAGCTGGAGTTCCCCAAAACATCAACACATTTATCAATTCATCAGCCCAATAATACATTGAAAATAATTTCAGAATTGCTTCATCCATACTACAATAAATAAACCTATGAAAAAAGAGATTAGAACCTGAATTCTTCTTCCACCACCTCCTGATCTCAGTGTGCTCAACACTAAAGATATATAGCCAAATATTGCGTTTAGAAATTAGATGAATGAACTCTTTCTTTTTTCCCCTTCAGTATTACATTTTATTTTATGCCTAAATGAAGAGAAGTTAAATAACTGTATTAACTTGAAACCATAAAGAAATTTAATAGTAATAATAACAGGTACTAACTTCTCCAGTGCATCCATAATAGGGTGTTCCCAGCATAAAGACCATACTTCTAGGAGGAAACAAGTCATCCAATGTTTTAATATTGGAGAAACGGGAGTCAAAAGCTCGGATGTCCTATGTAGAATGAAATATAAAAGTGATTCGTTACAGTCAAAATTTCTATAGACTGCATATCAAGATTTTTTCCTATGGGATTATGACTATGCTGTCTACAAATGTCAAATGTAAAGATTTTCTACATAACAATACCAGAATCTAAAATTTATTATCTCCTTATATGCCAGACACTCTTCTAGGTACTTTACACATTTATTAGTTCATTTCCTGAAGTTCATTTCATTAGTTCATTTCATTAGTGAACTTCACTAATGAAGTTCATTAGTTCATTTCATTTTCTTCATATCCTGAAGACAACCCTCTGTGGCAGAGACCATTACTAGCCCCACTTTATAGATGAGGAAACTAAAGCACAGAAAGGTGATCTTGCCCAAGGTCATATGGCTAAGAAGTCAACTCAGTCAGTACTCTTAATCACTATGCTATACTGCTTCCCCCAAATTACATGATCACTACATGCATTTAAAAAAATTTGCCCCCTTACAACATCTAAGATCACGAACACAAAAGCAAATGCTTTTTGTATTTACTAATTTATTTAAAGCAAACTTTTTGTGAGAATAATAAATAAATACAAAAGAAGTTTCCTAACCATGCACAGAATGAGTGTCTGAGCATGTTATACTCCTTTTAAACACTACAGTATTTTGCAAATTACATTAAATAATAATATCTACTATATATTGCTGCATATTAATATGATACAGTGTTTTCTTTATACAGTGTGCAACAGTGTACGTTAAGATAGAATTGAGACCTGAAGGAGACTTACTTGGACAATAGTTTGATAAACAAATGGAAGAACTTGTTTTGACCACTGTTTCTCTAGACGGACTTCACCATTTTGATTTACTTGATATTTACGACCTGTGAGTAACTGACCATATACAACTGCAGATGTTTCATTTATTATTATTCCTTTTCTTCTCAGGTAGCTCAAAGAAAAAATAAAAAATAAATATAGATGTGTATGAGTGTGCATATATTCTAAGATGATAACCATCATTCAAACTACCAACTCATAATCAAATGCTTAAATAAACTTTAAATAAATATGCTAGCAGTTCTGAGTACCTAACTTAAGACTTTTTGCATTATCCTGTGGCTAACTTTCCCAAAGTCTGTAAGATTAAATAAGAACTCACAGAGTTATAAGAAACTCCTGTGTTTCATACCCACTAGGCTGGCTATAACAAAAAACTGAAAACAAGAAGTGCTGTGGGACCTCCCTGGTGGCGCAGTGGTTAAGAATCAGCCTGCCAGTGCTGGGGACACGGGTTCAAGCCCTGGTCTGGGAAGATCCCACATGCTGTGGAGCAACTAAGCCCCTGTGCCACAACTACTGAGCCTGTGCTCTAGAGCCCGTGAGCCACAACTATTGAGCCCGTGTGCCACAACTACTGAAGCCTGTGCGCCTAGAGCCCATGCTCTGCACCAAGAGAAGCCACCACAATGAGAAGCCCGTGCATTGCAACGAAGAGTGGCCTCCACTCGCCACAACTAGAGAAAGCCCACGTATAGCAACGAAGACCCAACGCAGCCAAAAAAAAGAAAAAAAAAAAAAAAAGGGCTGGAAAGGATGTGGAGAGACTGGAACACTTGTATACTGCTGATGGGGATGTAAAACAGTGCAGCCACTGCGGAAAACAGTTTCACAGTTCCTCAAAAAGTGAAACAGAGAACTGCCAAACAGCCTGGCAATTCCACTCCTAAGTATGTAACCAAAGAACTGGAAACAAGTAATCAAACAAATATTTATAGGCCTATGCTCATAACAGCACTATTCACAATAGCAAAAAGGTGGAAAGAAGCCATATGTCCAACAGATGAATGCATAAACAAAAGGTGGTATATCCATACAATGAAATATTTGGCCATAAAAAGAAACAAGTATTGACATATACTACAATGTGTATGAACCCCCTAAACATGCTAAGTGAAAGAAGCCAGACACAAAAGGTCACATATTATGTGACTCTATTTATATGAAATATCCAGAATAGGTAAATCCAGAAAGACAGAAAATAGAGATTGACAGGGAGGGGCATTCAGTAGGCCTTTTCAGTCTCAAGTAGAGGTTGGCAAACTATGGTAACGGGCTAAATCCAGACTGCCTCCTATTCTTATAAATAAAATTTACTGGAACACAGTCAATCATTTATTTAATATCTATGGCTGCTTTTGTGATATAACAACAGAGTTGAGAAGTTGTGACAAAAACTGTAAAGTCTACAAAGCCTAAAGTATTTACTATTTGGCCTTTACAGAAAAAGTGTGCTGATTCCTGATATGAAGATGCAATCATTCTTCACGTGAGGGATATTTTCTTGTCTCCTTTCCATTTCCTCTTTCTAGAATTCCTCTCAGCTACATTTCAGAAATTCTGACTACATTATTTTCATCTCTTTGTGTACTATGTGCTGAAGGAATTCCTCAGCTTGATCTTTTAGCCCACTGATTCAGTTTTCAGTATGCCCATATTACTATTCAGACCATCTACTGAGCTCATTATAGAAATCATAATTTTATTTTCATATGTGTTTATAAAAAATATATGTATTATATAATATACGCTATATATAGTTACATAGTATATAGTTAAATAACATTATTATATATACATATATTTTATATAGCAAAATTAAAATTATGGTGAAAAAACCAGATATGTTCCCTACCCTTATGGAGCCTACTATCTATGAAAAGAGTCTTAAAGTAACCACATTCATAAATTTATTATTATGATTCTATTTATGTGCTATAAAAGAAAATTCAGAATGATGTGAGCTATGACAGGGGTATCTAACTTACACTATTGGGAGGCCAAAAATGCTCTTCTCCCCCTGACAGCTGTGTTCATCTCCTTTTATGTTGGATAGCTTTTCATGGCCTTTTAACATATTTCCTGTTTAATCATCTTTGAATAAGGATATTATGGCCTGGTATTAGCTCCTATAATTGTAGAAGAGGTGTCTCCTTGAGTTCCCATTTATCAATGGATGCTACTACAGTATGAACAGGAGGGCTGACGGATATACATTTATAACACCATTTCACGTGCCACTGCCAGCTTCTATTATTCTGTTTTGGTTTAGGGAATTCTAGTGTTTGGATGAAAAAGGAGAGGTACTGTTAGGGTGGGATCATGGGACACAAAGCACCCTGAAAATTAGCATTCCAAGGAGGGTTAGCTTCTTCTTTACTTAGTTGGTATAGACCTTGCATTTCTGAATTCAGAGCATAAGGGGCTTGGGCGTAGGGAGGAGGGGAGTAGGGAGGAGGGAAGGGTGAAGAACAAAGGAGAGTATGCCCTCCTATTTTTATTAGTTACATGTGGCCAAGAAATTCAATGGCCTTATGGTTAGTGAAATTAACTCTCAAATTCAGGCAACTTATGAACTGTGTATTTCTAGTGTAAGTGATTAAGTCTTTTCTTTTTTTTTTGTACATCATGAAGTATTTTAGTGACAAACTGGGCAAGGCTCTAACTGCTGCTAACCAGATTTTATTTTAAATTAGAACTCATTACTTTTTTAGACCATAAAATGAAGATGCAGTCAGTATTCAGAGTAATCACACTAAGTGGAAAATAAGTTAAAAAATAAGTACATTAGACCACCACATTCTAGTTCAATGACATTAAATACTATTTATGACACTCACTATTCTGAAATTCCTTGTACTTCTTTTGTCCAGTTAGATTGTTCTTTGTCTCCAAGATGGACCACTTTAGAGGGTGGTGCAGTTCTTCCCAAATAAAGTTTCTGTGTTCCTGCAGGTTCTTCCAAGTAAAACCTTAAAAATTAAAATTATAGTACCCGCAAATTTGTGGTTTAATATAGAGTTGTAGTAGTGTGAGTCTTCAAAGTGAAAAGATTTCTACATGGTATAATGGCAAAAAACCAAAAGCCTCCTTTTTTAAAATTGTAATATGAATTTCAGAACAAACACTTGTAAAAAATTTTAATCAAAATTTAAAACAAATTACAATTCTTTCTCTATAAGAAATTAAACTAAATACATAATAAAAATATAAATTTTTAAAGAATTAATACTCTCAAATTCAATAAAGTAGTTTTTTTTTTTTTTTTTTTTTTTTGGCGGTACATGGGCCTCTCACTGTTGTGGCCTCTCCCGTTGAGGAGCACAGGCTCCGGACGCGCAGGCTCAGCGGCCGTGGTTCACGGGCCCAGCCGCTCCGCGGCACGTGGGATCTTCCCGGACCGAGGCATGAACCCGTGTCCCCTGCATCGGCAGGCGGACTCTCAACCACTGCGCCACCAGGGAAACCTCAATAAAGTAGTTTTGCTAAAAAAGTTTAACTTGATTCTAATCAAGCCACTATACCTAACTCCCAGTTTACAGGAAATATGTGGGATGGAGGACCAACTTAAATGACACTAAGAGGAAACAACTAGGTAAATTCAGAATTCTAAAAAATAACTGGCTTGGACTTTAAGAAAAAAGGCAGGGAAGTAAGTTTAGCCAGATCCTAGGATATAAAATCAACATACAGAAATCAATTATATTTCTATATACTAGCTGGGGAAACTGAAATTGAAAACATAATACTATCTATAGTTGCTCCAAAAATTTTTAAATACTTAGGTAGGTATAAATCTAACAAAACATATATAGGTTCAGTATGCTGAGGAAACAAAATAGTGATAAAAGAAATCAAAGATTAAAATAAATGGAGAGATAAATGGATCTTCATTTATCCATTTGGATCAGAAGACTCAACATAGTAAAGATGTCAAATCTCCACAAATTATAAGTTTAGTACAATTCCTATCAAAATTTCTCAAAGATTTTTATAAATATAAAAAAATTTATTCTAAACTATATATAGAAAGGCAGAGGACCAAAAATAGTTAAAACAATTTTGAAAAAAAAAAAAGTAAGGAATCGCTCTACCTAAGTAAGACTTACTACATAGCTACAGTAACAAGACAATGTGGTGTAGGCATAAAAAATAGACATAGAGACAAATGCAACAAAACAGAGAACCCACAAGTAGGCCCATACAAATATGCTCAACTTATTTTTGACATAGGTGTAAAAGCAAACTAATGGAGGAAGGAGAGTTTTTTCAACAAATAGTACTTGAGTTAATTCAATATTCATAGGTAAACATATGAAACTTGACCCAAACCTCATACCTTATATAAAAATTAATTCAAAGTGGATCATGGATTTAAATGTAAAAGGAGAAGGTAAAACTATAAAACTTTTTGGAGAAAATCTTCTTTGGGACCTAGGGCTAGGTCAAGAGTTCTTAGACCAAAAGCATGATCCATAAAACTAAAAACTGATAACTGGACTTCATCAAAAAGGCAGGGGAACTGAATTTTGATGATTAAAAAAGAATGTTCAATACCAGTTCATACTGGTACTGACTTCTCATCAACAAAATTACGCAACAAAACACAACTGAGATACGTTTGCAGAGACCTAAGGAAAAAGGATTAGGCCTCTAACTCTAAACCTATGAAAACAACAAAAAAAACCTTTTGGATATGTAATAATTCAGAAAACATTAACATCCTCACATTTTCTCTGAAAAAAAAATTACTTTAGAAAGTTCTAGACATGAAAAATAACAAAAGAACAAGATATCAGACCAAGTAAAAGATGACAAAGAATAGCTTGTCTAAATAATCACTGATAAAATGATTGTGAACTTGAATAAAATGTTAAGAAATTATTTTTAGAATAGAAGATACGTGTTTTTTAATATATTATTTAAATGAAACCTGGGAAAGGCATGGAAAAGGTAAGGTTACATATGCTATTTATTCTTGTCAGAAAGAAATATATTTGCTAATTTATATAATGATAAGTGGTAGAAAAGAATTAGGATATAGAACTTCCAAGCTATTGAAAGGAAAAGAAGGCAAAAGAGAAAAAATAATATATGCATCTAAAATATGCATCTCAACATTATAAAGCAACTATACTCCAATAAAATTTAATTTAAAAAATAAAATAAAATACTAATAAAAAATATGCATCTCAAGGTATGTACAATAAACTGTCAATAGTGGTTGAACCTGGAGTGGTATGATTAGAGGACTTTCATTTTCACTATAGAGTGTAAATATTTTACAAATATTATATCAGTTAAAATGTATGAATAAAAGCCAACAAATAGCAAAGCACATATAAACTTTAAAAATTATAAATAAAATCTTACTTAGTTTCTCCATCTGATACACCAACAACTCTAGCTTCTTCAAGATGAGGCCAATTAACAAAGAGAGACTTCCCAAGCACTGATGAAGCTATATTTTCTACACTCTTAAAGTAAAAACAGAAAAGTTCATTCATGTTTTAGGTCCAAGAGAGAATTTTACAGAGGCGAAATTAAATAATTAAAACTGGCTTGTGTTTATAACAGTGTATTTAAAATCTATAAAAACCATGCCTTAATAATTAAAACAGATATAAAATATTATTTGATGGCTCAGGCCAATTATTCCCTATTAGTAACTGCTCTTCTCAGCTTTATTCCCACTTAATTATTCCATCCACTTGAATTCAGTTTTAAAATTTCTCTTCTCTAAGTTGTGCCTTTATTGCCAACTACTCTCTGTCTTTCTAGTACATTTTCCAGGATTTCTGTTCTTTTAGATTTTTGTTTTTTTCCCTTTCCTTTAAGTTTATTTATTTATTTTTGTTAAAAAAATTTTTTTGGCCACGCCACGCAGCATGCAGGATCTTAGTTCCCTGACCAGGGATTGAACCCTAGCCCCCTGCAGTGGAAGCGTGCAGTCTTAACCACTGGACCACCAGAGAAGTCCTCCTTCTTAAAAAAAAAGTTTTTTTCAGTTGTTTTTACTTATCTGCCTTTCTTTATTCTTTAATTTATTATGAATCTGTGTAAGTTTACCAACTTCCCCTTCCCCTCTGCCAATCTCTTCTTATTAGAAGGGAACTATGACCAACTTAAAAGTAATTTTCTGCAGTATAAACATCTCAACACTAGGAAGCTTGCCTCCTCATTTTTTCAACAGCACTGGCAGTTATTAGTGAAGGATGGCCCACTGATTTTAATCCTAAATGAAATTACTTGGCGAGAAAACAGGTTTCAGTAAAATCAAACAGAAGAACACTGACCTATAATGTGAGTATTACTGTTCACAATAATAGCCAACATTAGTAGAAATAATGTTCAGCAAGAAATCTAGGTTCTTAGTTCTGCTGCTAACTAGCTGAGTGAATGTCCCTTTTCCAATCTCCATTTAAGTTTTTTAAATTGTAAAATTAATGAGCTGGATTAGTTGCCTCACAAAATTCCATCCAGTTGTAAAATTCTATGATTCTATTATTCTCATGATTATCAGCTTATTTTTCTCATGGAAACTGAGAAAAGTGAAAAGAACAGCATAGATGTCTAGAAAAGGGCTACTATTATTTCATATCAAATAATCAGATAGCATAAAACAGAATCTAAAATATGTAATTCATTTCAGTTTGTGGCTGGTATAATTAAATAAGAACACTAGACTTATTTCAAGTTAGAAACTATGGGTCCAAAATTGGGTTCTGCCTTTCTTCAGCTATGGACTCTTAGGCAAATCCTTTAATCCCACTGAGTCTCAGTTTTCTTTTATGAGAAGAAGTTATAACATCTACCTCACAATATTTATTTAAGGATAAAATAATATACACAAAAGCTTTTTTAAACTATAAAACGCTGCACAGTTGGCCCTCTGTATCCATGGGTTCCACATCTGCAGATTAAACCAACTACTGATGGAGAATATTTAGAAAAAACTCCAGAAAGTTTCAACAAATGCTGGCAACTATTTACATAGCATTTGCATTGTATTTACAATTATTTATACTGTATTAAGTATTATAAGTAAAAGAGATGATCTAAAGTATAAGGCAGGATGTGTGTAGGTCATATGCAAATATTACACCATTTTATATAAGAGACTTGAGCATCCACAGATTTTGGTATCAGTGGGGAGTCCTGGAACCAATGCCCCATGGATACTGAGGGACAACTGTATAAATATTCTGTATGAAATAATACCTTAAGTAAAAATTCTTAAAAGGAAACATTATTATTATTATTACTGTTGGTAAGACAACAACTTTGTGGTAGAAACTGAAGTTGAAATATAAATTTTGATTCACATTTTTTCTTTTCATTATGCTTAATCATTATTAGCAAATACTTCTTTAACAAATAGAGATGACTATTTTTAGACTTTTGGGGGTAACTTTTTATTTTATTTACTATATTTAGACATCTCTTACAGTGAACATATAAAAGAATAACTATTCTGATAAATAAAACAAGTTTCAACATTAGAACTAGGCTCCCTTAATTATCCTTTTCCCTTCTTTCCTAGATTAATCCTTTCCCGTAAGCCCTAGAGGCAATCCACTTCACATCCTTTCCCTCTACAGTGCCTTTAAGAGCTCCTTTCTTCTTTAGCTCTACCTCTCTTCTTTTGTACGGATTTGCTAAATGAGCTGCCTCTTCTTTACCTACAGTTATGTTTCTAACCCTCTTTTCAATAATAAACTTCTTAACCAAGGGCTTAAGACTTGCTACCTCGACTTCCCACCTAACGAGTCCCTGATTAGTACTTAGGAATTGGACTTCTGCCTCCAACAACCTATGGGAATGGAATCCTCAAAGTCCAGTAATGATGCCCAAAGGACAAACTCACAGACCTTATTTTAGTTTTCACTTTTCTTGAACTGTATGTACCATCTACTCCATGCTTCTGTGACACTACTAAACATGGAAATTATTCTCTTTCTTCTCTGAACACTATGTAACTTTTACTGGTTCCTTTTCCACCCTTTCCACCCATGGGTACTTCCTCATGCTGGGACCTTGAACCCTGAGAATCCCCTTTCTTCAAGGAAATGAGCCCCGAGGCCCCAGCCATCACTTCCTTGCTAATGCCCTACATATCCCTATTGTCTTACAAGCTCTAGCTCCAGGTATTCAACTGTGTATAAGTTGCCTTTCTTTTTTAATTAATTAAATTATTTATTTATTTTTTCATTTATTTTTTTCGGTACGCGGGCCTCTCACTTTTGTGGCCTCTCCCGTTGCGGAGCACAGGCTCCGGACGCGCAGGCTCAGCGGCCATGGCTCACGGGCCCAGCCGCTCCGCGGCATGTGGGATCTTCCCGGACCGGGGCACGAACCCGCGTCCCCTGCATCGGCAGGCGGACTCTCAACCACTGCGCCACCAGGGAAGCCCATAAGTTGCCTTTCTTGACTGAAGTTTTTCATCTGAACCACAGAACACAAAAAACAATTTGACTATGTATTTCCCCAATTCTTCCAAGGATGGTACATAACTAGTACCATTCTAAATGCACAAAAGGTAAATTAATCTATTATAAACGAATGGATGACTTAGGGCAAGAGGGCTTAAAACTCTTGTGGAACTCTGTTGAGAAAGGCTGAAAGGGCGGCTCCAGTTAAATGTCCTAGCACCAACTTAAAATTCTATTACTGATAATTAATCCCCTCAAGCCAGTGCCTCTCCCATTTTAACTTCTTTATTCCAATAAACAGTAATTGTTTTTCAGTTAATTAGTCTGATATCTAAGAGTGATTCATATTTAATATTTTCTTTTTCTTTTCATCCCCTATTTTTGAACAAATGATGAAACTTGTGAATTTTATTTAGTCCTGTTCATCTAGATCTATTACCACTCCCACAGTTTATGTCCTTATTGTCTAAGGCTTCTATAACTACAACCTCAACTTGCAGGCTTTTCCATTTTTTTGTATGCACTTTAGTCTACTATATTGCCACCAAATTAATCTTTATGAAAATACCAATTTCAAGATAACAGTCATGAAAAATAAGTCCAAACTCCTTAGCCTGGTATTCAAGGTCCTCCATAATCTGGCCTCAATCTGTTTTTTCAACCTTATTGTCTACTATTTCCCAATACAAGTCCTCTGATTCAGTCAGGTTTATCTATTCCTTCTCCTCAAATACATCACATCTACTCTAAAAAAAAAAAAAAATTCAGACATACAAAAAGGTTAAAAGAAATAAGATAATGTATCACATTTATTTTTTACTATAACTCCCAGCTCATGTTATTCTTTTCAACTGGAATACCTTTCCCCTCCTTTTTCCTCTTTGTGATAATCTTTCTTTTAGCACCCAGCTCAAGCCTATTTTCATTTACAGATCTGTACTTAATCTTTAGCTCACACAGCTCATCTCCTCTTCAAATTCCTACAGCATTTTTTTTTGCTCATTATGTCACAATTATATATGTCCTTTAATTTGTGTAAATGTTTCTTTACTTTATCCTTATTTCCTGTGAACTTCTGGAGTTACTACATGTTATACCACTTTGGAAAACACGTTGCAGCTAAAACAGTTTTATGCATAATAAGCACCTAAGAAATATATAATGAAGAAAATACTTACAAGTTCATCTGATTCTGCATTCACTAATATTTCCAACATCATGTTTTCTCCACGACTGCTTTGCTGGAATACTTGAACCCCACTTTTCTTCAAAAAAAACTTTAAAAGAAGTCATAGAATTTAATTTTAATTTTTTCTCCATAATCACTTCACATTCAGTAAAGTGAAAAAATTTTATGAAAATAAACAGCCACTGACTTTGTGTTTGATGTGTTTCAAAGTAGGAAATCCACAGAAATATAATGCCTTTTGGTCAACCCTGGTTATTTTGTTTTTGCTTATGTCTACACGCCAAGCATCTAATGATATTATTCTATACCTAGAAAATAAATGGAGGCATTTAATTTAAAATTCATACATTACAAGCAATCACAGGTTTTCAGCATTCCCTTCAGTATTTTGCCAGAGTCCTCCTTGCTTTTAACAGGAGAATTAACAATTCGTCCTTTAAGAGAAAGAAAATATAGAGCAGCAGATTCTTCCTTGGTATTGATCCAGACACAACCATGCCTGTAAGATACTGAGTGGACGTCCTCCCCATTAATTTAAAAAATATATATAATATATAAAAAATATAATATAAAATATATAAATTATATATGTATATATACATGATTTTTATACTAAAGGAACATACAAAACGTACTACAAATCTCTATATCGTCCATGTTCCAAAACCCAGAATGGAAAATAAACATTTTATAATGTCTATTTCATCTTTCTCTTTGCTTTAACAAAAGGAAAAATCATAACTGAGAAACGTTTATCTGCAACACAACTGCCATCTAGATATTATTTGCAGAGAAGATGAGAGAAGAGAAAAAACAAGGAAGACATCTTAATGAAGAAGAGAAAGTAGAAATAGGTTTGAGGCAAGAAACAGAGGAGCTCTTTTTTTTTTTTTTTTTGCGGTATGCGGGCCTCTCACTGTTGTGGCCTCTCCCGTTGCGGAGCAGAGGCTCCGGACGCGCAGGCTCAGCGGCCATGGCTCACGGGCCCAGCCGCTCCGCGGCATGTGGGATCTTCCCAGACCGGGGCACGAACCCGTGTCCCCTGCATCGGCAGGTGGACTCTCAGTCACTGCGCCACCAGGGAAACCCCCAGAGGAGCTCTTTTATTTCTTGTTCTCCTTCTTTCCAGTTGGGTGGTTGGGGAGTATAAGAGGCAAAGTCATAGCATGTCAAATAATGCCGAGAGCAGACACTGGCAATGGAAACAAAAATTCATACAACTTCTTGAGGGACAGAACAGATATATACGGGGGTGGGACAACTTTAACAGAAGACGAAAACAGAGAAGCAGAATTGGACCAAAGCAGAGAACTACAGAAACAACTGTGTGAGAGAGAGAGAGAAAGAGAGAGATGTTATGATTCTTGGCAAGTTGAATGTAATTCATTATCAATTGACTACAACTGTCATAAATTATTTGTTAATTCTCCAAGTAGATATTCAAAAGCTTGCTTTTTTTTTTTTTTTTTTTGAGCTCTCTGTTGTTGAAAAATTACCAAACAACATTACCTTGCGCAGCATCGTCCTATGGCAGGGAACTTTTCTGGCCATGGAGAGGGGTACGTGAACTCTGTCTCGCTATCATACCAGCACATTAGGCACTCACTATGTTGGTTTCTTTTCCTCTCTTCTTTTTTCAGGGAGTGGTTGCATGTCTCCATGGCTTCCAACAATCGCTTCTGAATATAAAGATTGGAGAGAGGGGTTAAAAATACAAAAATTCTGTAATAATATTTTCCCTCAGAATACAGAATTACTATTTGTGTTCTTGAAAAACAAAAATCTTAACTAATACAATTCTTTTCCATTTCATTACATGAAAAACTGATGTGCTATTCTTGTTTCAAAGGGCCCTAGAATATTGCTTGTCACTACAAATTCCTCTGAAACTATCACTCCAACAGCAATCACTAACGTGTGGATAAAATCAGCAGAAAATCAAAATTTAAATATGAATTGATCGTAATTATAATTTATCTTAATTCACTGCTCATTGATCTCTTACTTGTACAATGGTATAGGTATGTTCATCTTTCCAATTATCTTTTGTATTTAACATAATTCCAATCAAATCACAATGGTTTAAAATACTTGTTTTTAAAGGACAAAATGATGTTAGTGTTCATATTCGAAGGATGAATGTGTGAGCTGCACAAAGTTACCAGGAACTTGTCTTACCAGATCCTATCACTTTTTATAAAACTACCTGTAAGTAAAACATTTAAGTATTGACACCACAAGAGACCCACAGACCAGAAGAACAAAACAGAGTTCAAAAACAAATCCAAATCTACGTCAAACATGGTATTTCAGATATTTAAATAATGCTTTTGTCATAACTAGCTATCCAGCTAGGAGAGAAAGCACATATACTTTCCAATATCATACCGTATACAAAAGCAAGTGTCAGAGTAATGAGACAACAAAAATAATGGGAAAAAATCTAGGAGATTATTGATAATTTGGAGTGAAAAACTCTTAAATAAGGCAGGAAAAAGCTGAACAGCTTTAAGGAAAAAGACATTTTTCAAGTAAAAGAAAATGTATGTGATAAAAGATGTCACAAAAAAATCAACAGGCAAATGCCACACTGGGGAAAAATATTCCTAATATAAAAAGAGTTGTTCAAAATCAAAAAAAGAAAATGAGGAAAAGGATATAAACAGACAATTTACAAAAGAGAAAATGCAAAAGACAAACGTACATCAAAATATACTTAAATTAGGAATCAGGGAAAAATAAATTTGAATGAATGGCATTCTTTATCATCAGTAGACTTTATCATCAAAATTAAATAAAGCAATAATATTCAGGACTAGAAAAGCAGAGAAGTAGGCACTTAAATATTGCTGGTGTAAATTAGACCAGTCTTCTTGAAAAAGAAGACTGGTAATATTCATTAAAACAAAAATACACATTCCCATTAACCAAGCATTCCTGCTTTGGGGATTCTACCTTACAAATATAAAATCTCTGATATATAAGAATGCATTAACAACAACAACAAAAAAGAATGCATTAACAAACAAACAAACAAAAAGAATACATAAACACACAAGTCCTTTTTTCATAGCATGTGTACAGTGGCAAAAAACATTAAGATTCATAAGAATTTGCAGAATTAGTATGGTGTGTTCCCATGTACCTTTCAATGATAACATCTTACAGCCACAGTACATCATCAAAACCAGGAAATTGACACTGGTACATCACTACTACAGATTTATTCGGATTTCACTAGTTTTTATATCTAAATTTTGTGTGTGTATACAGTACTATGGAATTTTTATCATATGTAGAGATTCATGTAACCACCACTAAAACTGGAATACAGAACTGTCACATCATCATCAAGAAACCCCTTCATGTTATCCCTTTATAGTCACACCCTATCCCCAACCCTAACCCCTAACAACCACTGACGTGTTTTATATTACAATAATTTTGTCATTTCAAAAATATTATATAAATGGAACTATATAAAACCTTCCAAGATTGACTTTTTCACTCAAATGAACTTTTTTCCATCCGTTGTTTATATCAATAGTTCTTTTTATTGCTGAGTAGTATGCCTTTATATGGATGTACTACAGTTTTTTTACTCACTCACTCATTGAAGGATGTTCGAATTTTTTCCAGTTTGGGGTTATCACAAATAAGTTGCTCTGAACATTAGTGTACAGGTTTTTTCAACATATATAGCCAGCTGTTTCAGCACCAATTGTTGAAAAGCTTTTTCTTTACCCATTGAATAGCTCTGATGTCTTAATTGAAAATTTATTAACTGGACAAGTATAGATCTATGTTTGGACTCAATTCTGTTCCACTGATCTGTCTATTGCCATGTAAGTAACATACTCCCTTGATTACTTTAGCTTCATGGTAAGTCATGAAATCAGAGAATGAAAGTCTTCCAGTATTGTTTTCCTTCCTATAGATTGCTTTGGCTACTCTAGATTCTCTGCAATTTCATAAAGACTTTAGGATTTCTGATTTCTACATAAAAATCTGCTGGCCTTTTCATTGGGATTATGTTGAATCCAAAGATCAATTTGGGAAGAGGGTACATCTTAACAATACTAAATCTTCTATTCCTTGAACATGGTATGTCCCTCCATTTATTTAGGTTTCTGTATCTCAACACTATTGTAGTACTCAGTGTGCATGCTGTTAAATTTGTAACTGTATTTTATATATCTTAATGCTATTGAAAGCAGAATAAAAATCTTTTTATTTAAAAAAATTTATATTTTCCAATTGTTTACTACCAGTATATAGAAACAATTGAATTTTGTATAGACTTTATATAGATTTTGTATAGATTTTCTGTGACCTTGCTAAATTTCCTTATTGATTAGAGTATCTTTTTGAAGACTGCTTAGAATTTTTAATATATGTAATAGTGCTATGTGCATATAAAAACAATTTTTCTTCTTCCTTTCTAATTTGCATGCCTTTATTTCTTTTCCTTGACTTAATACACTGGACTTCCAGTACAGTAATAGAATTGGTTAGAATAAACATCCTTGTCTTACTCTTGATTTTACAGAGAAAACATTCAAAATTTTACTATTAAGTATACTGTTAGCAAGTTTTTTTAAGATGCACTTTATCTGGTTGAGGAAGTGTCATCTTATTTCTAGTACTGTATGTTGAGCATTTCTATTAAAATTGGATGTTGAATACTGATAGTGTGGTAAATCACATCGCAAATCAACACTGTGTTTCTAAAATAAATGACATTTGGTTATGAGTATTATCCTTCTAACATATTATTGGATTCCATCTGGCTTTATTTTGTTAAACGTTTTTGCATTTACTTTTAGGAGGGATATTAGCAAGTAATTTTCTTTTCTTGTAACATCATTTACTATGGGTATCTGCATCATGCTGGTCTGATAAAATATACTGGGAAGTGATTATTCCTATTCTATGTTTTCAAAGTTTGTGTAAAATTAGTATTATTTCTTCCTTGAATGCTTGCTAGAATTCACAAGTCAAGACATCTGAACCTAGAATTCTCTCTGTGAGAAGATTTTAAATCATGAAACTAAATGTCTTTAAAAGATATAGGACTACTCAGATTTTTACATGTTTTTTGGTCAGTTTTGCTAAACTGTGTCTTTAAAGAACTGTGTTCATTTCACTTAGGTTGCTGAAATCGTTGCCATAAAATTGTTCACAATATCCCTTACGGATTCTTTTAATGGCTGTAGAATTTATAGGACACCTCTTCTTTCATTCCAAATATTGGCAATTTATGTGTTCTCCCCTTGTGCTCTGGCTTTTCTCAGCCTTTCTTGATCTGTCTAGCTAGGATTTATCAATTTTATTAATCTTTTCAGAGGACCAACTTTTGGTTTCATTGATTTTTCTCTATTGTTTGCTCATTTTCCATAGATTTCTGCTATTTTTATTTCCTTCATTCTGCTTAGTTTGGACTTAAATTGCTCTTGTTTTTCTAGCTTCTTATGGTAGGAAGCTTAATTTATTTTAAAATGTCTTATTGCTTAGGATAAGCATCTAGAACCTTAAGTCTCCCTTTAAGCCTTGCTTTAGCTTTATCATAGATTACGATACGTGTTCTCATTATCATTCAGATAAATATTTTCAAATATCCCTTTTAATTTCTTTAATCTATGGATTATTTACAAGTGTGTTATTTAATTTCAAAATATCTGTAAGTTTCCCAGAAAGTTGTTACTGATTTTAAATTTAATTCCATGTGGTCAGAGAACATTCTCTTTATGATTTCAACCCTTTTAAATTTATTCAGACTTTTTTTTTTTTTTTTTTTTTGCGATACGCGGGCCTCTCACTGTTGTGGTGTCTCCTGTTGCGGAGCACAGGCTCCAGACGCGCAGGCTCAGCGGCCATGGCTCACGGGCCCAGCCGCTCTGAGGCATGTGGGATCTTCCCAGACCGGGGCACGAACCCGCGAACCCTGCATCGGCAGGCGGACTCCCAACCACTGCGCCACCAGGGAAGCCCCAGACATGTTTTATGTCTCACCAAATAATCTTGGTGAATGTACTTTCACTTAAAAATGTGTATTCTTTAGTTGTTGGGCACAGTGTTCTACATATATTAATGAAGTTGAGTAGGTTTACAGTGTTATTCAAGCCTTTGATTTCTGGTAATGCTCCTTGTTCTGAAGCCTACTTTGTCTACTATTAGTAAAGCAATGCCAGCTTTCTTATAATTAGCATACCTACAAGTTTGGATGCACATAATGAAGATGAGAGTAGTTAAAACTCATTAAAAAAACACAAATGGTGATTAAAATCCACTGCTTATTAATTTATGTGAAATAATATCTGATTAAAATATACATGTATATATAACTATTTCATGCACTGACCTCATCAATGAAAGGTATTAGAACCACAGCTTCCCATTCCTGTTGCTTCCCATTTAGGTCAGTTTTAAAATCAGGTGGATAATATTCTATAATTGGCGAGTCTTCATTCGTCATCAAATGCTGTGAAAATATAAAATAGCGTAATAGAAATGTAACAACTAATATCAATGTAGCTTTTTGCTAATATATTTATAATATTTCCTCAATTGTAACAGTTTAAAATTTCTAAGCAAAGCAAAAGTAAATTTTCACATCTTAGATATGTTCTAATATACTTGTTATATTTTGATTTTCAAGTATGAGGCTTCTAATTTCACCACCGTTCACCACTTTCCTGTTCCACTAACCTAGTTATGTAGCAAAACTATCTTTACTCTGAATTTTATCATTTCTATCTTCTATTGTCTTTTCACTTTACAAGGCCTATCTAAATTGTTTTCCCATTCAGACTTCAGTTCATTTCACACACTCCATTTTTAACCTTAGGCAATTTATTTTCATGTCCTAATCAACTGATTTTATTAAGTTATATAAGAACTAAGATAATTAAAAAGAAAAAAAATCCTAAAATCCAAAATCTCTTTACTACCAATAGCAAAGATAAAAAGTTCAATACGACGTTTTTATTAGAGATTTTATAACAGAAGTAGATAAAGAAAGTTAAAGATGTCTTCTAGGAATAGAATATGGAAGATTATGATATAAAAAATTTAAAGAAATAGCATATTTCTCAAGGTCATATTCAAAGTATTTAATAATCAGCAAGTCATGAGCACAGAACAATCAAAACAGATGTGGCTATAAAAACCTGCATGGTTACTGGTCCAGAGTGGTTGAGTATCAATCCTTAATGTATGTGAAGGTAGGAAAAAACCATCAAAGAAACTTAAGAAAGAAAGGCCAGGGGCCAGGATGAAGGACAGGTTAAGTTTCAGAAAGATACAGAAGGAAGCCTGATACTGTTCAAGCAGTGAAGGCAGGTGTGTGTGTTTGTGTTTATATGTGCCTACTCCAGTTCCTTGTACCAGGCCATGGAATTAGAAGAAGAGATTGACGCTCTAGAAGAACTAAATGAAGTTTACTCTCAGAATCAGCTTAGCAGGCTTGGCGTAATTTTGGTGACTCAATCACCCCTGAAATATCTTTTTCCTGTTACGTGAAACACGTTAACCAGAGAAAAGCCTTTTATTCCGCAATTTGATAAATGAAATGCTTAAAATCCAAATATAAATGGAGGTAATACTTTTGTTGTATAAATAACTTATTAGAATCATCCGTATTCTAATAGGTAGAGGGTAAAAGAGAACTGAAATGAAATCTGTAAACATTTGGACAAAGTAGATGGCTTCGGATTTTGCCTGGCTCAGTTTACTTTCATCAGTGCAGAGACAAATTGAAGATGTGCTTAAAGATACTGAAAATAAAGAAGCTATGCTCTGAATGGCTTATGAAATTTGTTTGCCTTTTTAAAACAAAGCTAACTTGGGGACTTCCCTGGTGGCGCAGTGGTTAAGACTCCACACTCCCAATGCAGGGGGCCCAGGTTTGATCCCTGGTCAAGGAACTAGATCCCACATGTATGCTGCAACTAAGAGTTCGCATGCCACAACTAAGGGGCCGGGGAGCCACAACTAAGGAGCCCACCTGCCGCAACTAAGGAGCCCACGTGCTGAAACTAAGGAGCCCACAGGCTGCAACTAAGACCCGGCACAACCAAATAAATAAAAATAAAATATAAAACAAAGCTAACTTTAAATCAAGAAACTACTTTTCAAGGGATTTGTTTAAGGAATCCTGTATTTGAAACTGAATATAAATATATTTAGCTATTAAAGAAATTTGGGTATGATGTTTCTAAGTTTGCAGGAGCTCCTAAATATTAAAAAGACCGTAAACACATTTAATTCTAAAACTCACCTGGTAGCATGTAGGAAGTAAATTTTTGCTAGCTGCTGGAAGTACAGCAAGAAGCTGTTCAAATGGCTTAAAAGGTTTTCCTAGTTCAAAATGGATTTTGAGTGTACTGATGTTGCGGATATCAGATAGGAAAGGTGCATAATGGTACGGATAAAACCTATAAAACAAAACTGAGTTTTAAACAATTGGCAATTTTATGAAACAGGTCAATGGTAAGCATATACTTCTCCATATTCTATTTTAACAACACATGGCAATAATTCTAAAGACAAAAAATCATTCATAATTCTGCTACTTGAATATAAAAAATCAGCAATGTTGGAGAATTTAGGTCATTTGATGGCAACAAATATTCTATTTCCTTAATTTTTTAAGTGCAGTTTCACACTCAAAATCTGGATGCATGCAAGGATATATATATTAATAATATATAAATATATATAATATATAATTTATTATTTATATATATAAATACGATAATGGCTGTTCAGTTTCGAAAATGTTGACTGTTGAGTCTTCCAAACAATAGGTTCTTAGAATGAAGTAATGAGGTAGTCAGAAGACGTTCAGTTAGCTCATGTGGGCCTGAGCTTCTCTTGTAAGGACAGAGGGAACAGTGAGTCTGAGCTCATATGGTTGTTACTAGTCAGTTCTAAGAACTTTTATCTTTGCATTAGTATATACATATTGTGTTCGTGGTAAGGATTAAACCACTTACCAATCATACACACCAACTATTTTTGTTTTTAATACTTTCCCATATTTAACTACAGGAAAAATATTTTTACAAAACTTGAAACATACAATTTTAAAAAAACTTTCAATGTTCTTAATGTTTGACTAAAGATACCAACAAAACAATGAAGAAATTTTTTTTTTTTTTTTTTGCGGTACGTGGGCCTCTCACTGTTGTGGCCTCTCCTGTTGCGGAGCACAGGCTCCGGACGCGCAGGCTCAGCGGCCATGGCTCATGGGCCTAGGTGCTCCATGGCATGTGGGATCTTCCCGGACCAGGGCACGAACCCGTGTCCCCTGCATCGGCAGGCAGACTCTCAACCACTGTGCCACCAGGGAAGCCCAAGAAATATTTTTATATTCCACAATTATGTCAT
This sequence comes from Delphinapterus leucas, assembly GCF_059928025.1. NCBI lineage: Eukaryota > Metazoa > Chordata > Mammalia > Artiodactyla > Monodontidae > Delphinapterus > Delphinapterus leucas. Next base: position 127,226,010 of record NC_143132.1, on the reverse strand, counting down.
ACTTCAAAAGGGTGGGAAAGTTTAGGAGGCAGAATGGCATGTGAGACAAGGCAAAACGTATAGACTTTGGGAATCAGATAGCCTTGGACTTGATTCTTGGGTATATGTCATCTTGGAAAGATTACTTAACCTCTCTAATCCTCATCTGTAAAAGGCAGAGAACAATGCTTACTTTAAATAGTTGTGAGGATTATATGAGAACATGCTTTTCAAGTGCCTGGCCTTAACGCCTGGTAATATAATAGGGATAACTTATACTCACCCTCTTAAAAAATGGCAAATCAAGGATTTTTGTCATAGAATACTCTTCAGAGACGCCCTGAGAATCATGTTAGTTATTGCAAAGATTTGTAAAGGCTATTAGTAAGTGAAATCATGTGAAATTAATGCCACATTATTTTGCACTGGTCTGTTTTGCTGTTGGTGCTTTAAAACAGAGCCTAGTAGGTGTTCTGAAAACAAAACAAAACAAGCTATCTCATCACTTAAAAGTCTCTGCTTTTCCCTGCAGCATATTTTGGCTTGTTATTTTTTCTATAACAAGTGGATGGTTTGGAAATGTAGATGGAACTTGCTGGAATAGGAAACGAGACAAACTATTATTATTTCCAGGAAAAGCAAGTAATTCCTTTCTCCTTTCTTCTTTACCCTTCCCAGTCTAACATTCATATAACCCATTCTTCAATAATTACTCCTGATAGAAAAATTTTTTCAAACACATAAAAATGTAGAGAAGAATATAATAAACAATCCCACTTAACCACTGCTCAGACCCATTCATTATCAAGACTTTGTCACACTTCATTCATTATAACAGAAAATTTTAAATCCTTAGATTAACAGAGAGCTTTTATTATGGGCCATCTGCTATAGCTGGAAGTATCTTTGTTATAAAAGGGTCTTTTTAAAGTATTTTCATATAAAAAAAGATTACCTGTATTTCATTTAAACTTGGCTGTATGTATCTTTTAAAAAATACTATCATAAATAGAAATAAAAAGAAAAGAGATTCTCAAATGAGCTTACAGTAGAATGAACCATTATAAAAGACAAAGCTTTTTGTTTTTATTCCCTCACCAGCTCCAGGACTGAACTCCATGATAGTAATAATGCAAAATCCACTGTATTGCCTGAACATAACATGCAGCTTGATCAGCCAGAAAGTCACTGAAAACAGAAAAGAATATTTTCATTATAACATTATTTTTTGAAGACAGGCCATTGTGTTTAGAGCATATCTCCTGATATCACATTCTGTCTCACGTTTTAGTTAATCAATGAATAAACCAAAAACTGCAATCAGAAAAACTCCAAAATATTATTTTTTAAAAATTCCATCATGCCGGATTAAAGGTTTGCCTTATAGTTTTCCTAAACCAACCATCAGAATACTTAAACATGCTGTGCATATTTATTCAGTCAATGTACTGTGCCTTTGGTTTAAAGTTTGAGGATTTAGTTAATGAAACTTTCTATAATGTGGCACTACCAATTCCTTAAATATTCAGGGTGTGATGAGAGATAGGGATGGGAATCTTCTTTATTTGGGAGGATGCCTGACAGAATCACAGGAGGAAATCAGAAGATCTTAAAATCTGGTTATAGAGCTAGAACACACTTTGAAAAGTGCGATATCCACTGAACAATATTCCCTCTAATCCCTTTTTCTCAAAAACCATCATTTAAGGTAAAATAATGACACACACATTACACACGCGCACACACACACACACACACACACACAGAGCAAAAAAGAGCACTCTAGGTTAAACCCCAAAGTAGCTATAAACCTTGTTAGTGTCTGTTACCAAAATTCAGGTAGAGATACACTTAGAAATTCTAGAATCTACATTATTTCTGGGAACTACGTTTTTTTTTAAAAAAAATAAATTTATTTATTTATCGATTTTTGGCTGTGTTGGGTCTTTGTTGCTGCACGCGGGCTTTCTCTAGTCGCGGTGAGCGGGGGCTACTCTTCTTTGCAGTGTGCAGGCTTCTCATGGCGGTGGTTTCTCTCATTGTGGAGCATGGGCTCTAGGCGCGCGGGCTTCAGTAGTTGTGGCACGCGGGCTCAGTAGTTGTGGCTCACGGGCTCTAGAGCACAGGCTCAGTAGTTGTGGGCTTAGCTGCTCTGCGGCATGTGGGATCTTCCCAGACCAGGGATCAAACCTGTGTCCCCTGCATTGGCAGGCAGATTCTCAACCACTGGGCCACCAGAGAAGCCCTTTTTTAAAAAAAAAAAATTTATTTATTTTTGGCTCTGTTGGGTCTTCGTTGCTGCTCGCAGGTTTTCCCTAGGTGAGGCGAGCGGGGGCTACTCTTCACTGTGGTGCGCAGGCTTCTCATTGCAGTGGCTTCTCTTGTTGCAGAGCACGGGCTCTAGGCGTGCGGGCTTCAGTAGATGTGGTGTGTGGGCTCAGTAGTTGTGGCTCACGGGCTCTAGAGAGCAGGCTCAGTAGTTGTGGCACATGGGCTTAGTTGCTCCACGGCATGTGGGATCTTCCCGGACCAGGGCTCGAACCCATGTCTCCTGCATTGGCAGGCAGATTCTTAACCACTGTGCCACCAGGGAAGTCCGGGGAGCTATGCTTTTTAAAATGAAATGCATTACTTTTTTATTATAAAAGAAATATTTCCTCATTACTGAAAATACAGATAATGACAAAAAGCATTTTTATCACCTTATAGCAATCACTATTACCTTTTGGTATTTTTCTCAATCTCTTTTCTATGCCCAGGTTTTTTTTTTTTTTGTTTTAAGTATTAATGAGAGGATACTGTGCATTATTTTTGTATCCTGCTTTTAAAATTTGTACTTAATGATATACTGAAAGTATCTTTCTGAATTGTTATGAACTTTCTATAAGTACCAGTTTAACAGTTCCGCATATTCTGGAAACACTGGAAATGGCAGAGATAGTGACTGTAATGAGGAGGAGGTGGAGACAATTATGATGAACATTCTTACTGGACATGTACATTGTTTCTAATTTTTTACTTTTAAAAATCTTTGTAATAAACTTCCTTGTGTATAAGGATCTTCTGTGTTTAACTTTATATTTTTAAGATATTTTAACAATTAGAATTATTGGGTCAAAGGGATGACTATTTTAAAGGCTTTTGGATATGTAGTTTCCAAAATAATTTTACCAATTTATATTTCCACCAGTAATTAAGGGAAGAAATCTACTACCACTCCTGGACTAACACTGAATATAACAACTTAAAAAGATTTGCTTATTTGCTAGGCAAACAAATAGTATCTCATTTTCATAAGTCTATATTTTACTATATAAAAGGAAAAAGAAATAAAACAGAAGACTAGTTTCCTATCAAATTAAGCATTTAATGTCAACTGCATGTACTACAGTTCTATCTAACTGTAATCAAGGAAATACAAGAACAAAGGAAAAAAGGATTAAAAGCATAACTATTTTAAATATGTTATTTCTCAAGTCTCAGAAGTCCTACTTTCTAATGTAATAAGGGTACATAGCATTTCACGAAACTCTTATTTCACTTATAGATAAGCAGCCTCATCTGGTGGTTAAGCATGGGCTCTGGAGCCAGACTGCTTGTGTTTAAATCCTGGCTCTCCCACTCACTACCTATGCATGTCACTTCAAGCAAGTCACTTAAACCTCTCATTCCTTAATTTCCTCTATTTTAAGGTAATAATAATTCTACTTATCTTAAAGAATTATTGTGAGAATTACAAGTTAACATTTTCATGTTATATATATATGTTTATATTATTAAAATATAAATGAGTTAATATTTTTCAAATGTTTAGAATAGTGCCTGGTACTTGGTAAGCACTTTATAAGTGTTTGTTAATTAAAATAAATAAAATACGAATATATGTAATTCATACTGTGGGCTGTAGTTTAGAAGTGTGGACCACCATTCTAGAGGTCAAGTTGTTAAGGAACTTTTGTACTAGTTATTAACCTGGGGCTGAGCCAGGTGCCCTTTGAGATAAGTGTGATGTGAGCTTTTGAAGATGGGAAGCAAAACACTAACCATTTTCTATTTGGCAATTTTTATCATAGGACCCTTGAACAATGCAGGAGTTAGGGGCGCCAACCCTCTGTGTAGTAGAAAATCCACCTATAACTAGTTGGCTCTCTGTATCTGTGGTTCTGCATCTGTGAATTCAACCAATCGTGGATTCAACCAACTGTGAATCATGTAGTACTGCATTAAGTATTTAGTAAAAACAGTCCGTATATAAGTGGACCTGTGCAGTTCAAACCCGTGTTGTTCAAAGGTCAACTGCATAACACATGTCAATTAATGTTACCTTGTCCAAAACGGTACTAGTTGAAAGGCTTACAATAATTTATGAAAACAAAAAATCCTTTCCACCCATTACCATAACTATCAAAATTATGTTGTTTTCGCTGCAAAGTCTAATTTTTTTTCTACTTTAAAGTAAAAGCATTGGCAAAAACGTACTCAGAAACTACGTCAACTCCCATCTTTGTCATGTAATATGTTCTTTTATATTGTCTGAACTCGGTTTCAAACAAGTCATCGTCTTCAGTCTCATCTTCTAAATTGTCTGGAAAAAAGACACAAAGACAGTGGCTGACAATTACGAACATTCCGTTTTTACATCTAATGCTTTGATACATATCAAAGCAGATGCTTATAAACTACCACAGACATCTACTTCATCCAATATTATTGAATTAGTACTAATAAAGGAAAGATATAACTATTCTGTCAAAAAAAATTGCATCTATTAAAATACATAGTTTGTACTCACCCTTAGAAGTTACCACTTCTTCTCCATTTTTGTCTAAAGCAGCCCAACATATTGAGTTTTCCTGGCCCTATACAAATTATAAATCAATATAAAATTAAGGCAGGATATACTTTAAGGTGAGACATTTAACAGGGAGATTTAAAAAATACTAAAGATAACTGAATGATCCTTCAGTGACACACTGCAAAAGTTTGTTTTAAAAATATTCCTCAAATGCTGTGTAAATGCTTTTGGTTTTATATCACTGTTTCCTGAAGCTATAAATCTTTATTATGTAGAACTTAACATTCAGACCCCTCAATGATAAATAACAAGTAATGTTCACCAATATAAAAGATAAATATATTTAATTATATATGTGTTCCAAAAACAAAACACTTCAAGAATATTTCATTTACTTAGAGAAAAGTACACAATCAATATCAAATTCTTTCAACTTTAACATTTTTATATGTCAAATTCTGGGCTATTGTTAACACAATCTGTTTGTTTATGATTGAATCCAATAACTACAAACATTACCTATTTTTTTGTATCCCTGGATCCCATCATTCCTATGACTCTACCAGCCACTTCTAAATTTTCTTCCATGTAACTCATCTGCTTTTCTAAAGTTCTTCCATTTCATCACATCCTTCATATCCTGCCCATCTATTCTTCCTCCTTGTGATTTCATCCTTTCTCTCCTCTACTTCTAACTGCCTATCAACTGCCGGTGCCTCTCATTAGTTCTTCCTACTCCCTTATTCCCAATTTCCTTTTCCTCATCCAAGCTAGGGCCTCTGCCAATTTCCTGCGTCTGGGCTGTTTCTCCAGCTCCTTTCAATCTACGAGTGTCTCTAATGTTAACTACACACCCATGGATGACTGGTGAAGCTTAAGGACTGAGCTGAGGTGGGCGGAGTCATGGACTATTGATATTTAAGTTCGTGGGTATGGGTCCCCCAAAAGTTGCAGAGCCTGTTTTATTAAGATAAGAAACAGAGTAGAATGCAGACTGACTACTGTTAAGCTCCACTGAGGAAAAGTTAAGCAATTAGAAAGACTGCACTAAAGAAAATCAGGACAGTTGCCCTTCCTGGAGCAAGAGATATTGGGCTTGAGCCTGAATAAAACCAGTACAGCAAAGAGAGTGCAGGAAACTCATCAGTTTCACCAGAATCCAATAACTATGGGTTAGCTGAGGAAAATTTCAGAAGAGGTTTATTTTCCAAGCTAACACACATAAGACATTCTTTAGGGCTTCTTGGAGGTGCTTTACAGTGTACTAGCATATTCTGACTCTAGTCACTTATTGAGGACCTAACTGTTACCACATATTGTGCTATTAACTACTCTTAGCCTAGCCTATCACTGTATTTTACACACGATTTTATATATAAATTACTTCTAGAGAAAAATCACTGATCTAGTTAATGTCTCATAACATTAAATGCTATAAATATCCACACTTTAACTAATTTTCTGGCCTCTTATATTTAGAAATGTTTTATACACTTATTAATAGAGTGGAAGAACAAAGAAAACACAATGTTCTTCGATGGTAAAAATAAACTGATTTTTAAAGATCAGATTTAAATGATAGGATCTAATAGAGAAAAAGAAACCAAAACAATTTTTAAAATGTCCATAGAGGAAAAGAAGAAATGAAACTAAAATGAGGCAACCCTAAAATCATAAGAAAGAAAATGAGAAACAAGGAATATCAGTTTTACCTTTACAGCTAAAAAAATGAAAGGACACCTAAAAAAATGGACACCTTTGATTTTTTCTTTTCCTTGTAGTTCTTGGCTTCTTCTGCTGCGACACCTGCTGCTTCATTGAGGTACTTGTTACCAACTTTGCTTTCAAACCACTTTAGGTCCACAAAAACTTCACTGAAGTGCTCTCGATCAAACTGTACAGAAATATTTACATTTAGTTTAAAATAACTTAAGTATGTTTAGATGAATACAGACCAAACTTTTAACAGTGACTACTTCTAGGGCATAGGAAATCAGAGGATATTACTTTTTTACATGGGGACTTCATCTATTACTCTGAAAACTAAAAATGAAAAGCAAATAGAAATGAAAATAACTTAGGTGAAATTACTTATACAGAATGACCAACTTGAGTAGAATCACAAAAACTTTTTCTTCTGGTATTATGTAAATGGTTACTGATCATTTATAGCTACCCTGGGACAGGAAAACAAAAACTTCTAGTTACTTACATCTGATAGTTTCACAAGGTATTTCTCAAATCGAGGTAAGTTGAGATGTCCACTTTCATTAATATAACCTAAAAGGAACAAAATCTAAACTTGTACTAAAAGCTGACATTATTTTTTCTAAACAATTCTACAAAATTTTTACAAAACACTGAGTTTTGACATTCTACTAATCAAGAAAAAACACTCAGTGTTGGACTGTGTAAGTGGCCCTAGTTTCTATGAACTTGATGTTACTATAGTACACAGTATGTAAGAACTGAAGGAAAATATAAAAAATTCCGGGTTTACATAGTAATAATCTTCCCAAATTTCCAAACAACACTGGGAGACAGTTAATTAAATTAAATATGTTCTAGAATCTATCTAGCTCATTCATTTGATATGTTAACTTAAGAAAGAAAAGACTAATGTCCTGCTACTCTGCTGATTGACTGATTGATTAGCTGATTGATTTGCTGTGCAGCGTGACTTGCCAGATCTTAGTTCCCTGACCAGGGATTGAACCCGCGCCTTCTGCAGTAAAAATGCGGAATCCTAACTACTGGACAGCCAGGGAATTCCCTGTCGTCTGTTTTATTCAGCATCACCACTATCTGTCAGTTTCCCATTTTAACTTGAAAATCTCTCCCTCATATTAAATACTCTGATGATTATCCATTCAGGAAACTAAATTTCTATGCTTAAATACGAAACGAGCTAAGTGAAACGAGCAACCTCTGCTGGCTTTCTTAAGCCATTTAAGGTGGAGATTAGTTAGGTATCAATAAATGAGACTGCTTAACTGGCGTCATCTTCTTTGCTTGTGAACCATTGAAAATTACAACTTTAGAGAGCTTGGCACCTTAGACTAAAAGAAACTCCAAATTCTTTTCCTACTTTAGTTGTGCATGCCATAATCTAATAAACTGAGTGACATTTTTAGGGTTAGTTGAGTGCTAACTTAAAGTAGCTTCAAACAAATATTAAACTTTTCTTACCCCCAAGTTCTGGCAGGATGGTAATATATGTTCCATAAAGAAGAGGCAGTGCATCATGATTAATATGTAAATGAGGTAGATGAGGGATAAAATCATTGCCAACAAGAAATCCCATCAAAATCCAATCATCTATTATCCTTTCAATATCATATTTAAATGTGATCTTGTCCTATGCAATATGAAGAGAAGAGTCAAATCCTATGGAAATTTCTGCATATTCATCTTTGGCCCATGGTTATATTAATACTTACTTTTAATGCTGAAAACTCATAGTCAATATACTCTCTCATTAAAGACAAGTGTAGAAGGTGAAATGTGGTTTCTTCTGGTGCGCATACCCTGTAATTAGTCAGATGATCAACACAGAGCTTATTATATTTTTAAGGTTCAAGTTTAAAAACGTAGCTTAAAATAGAACATCATTAGAAAATAGTTAATTCTTGTCATTAAGGCATGTAATTTATAGGCAAGCTGCAGGGTAATGTTAAGATAAAAATATAACTACAATTACAACAGAGATAAAGTTCATAATAATTGGTTTACAATATGCTTTCTGTGGAAGGACTCTCAGAATTGAGAAAGTCTAAGTAATACATAATAGATGTAATAAACCAGTGGGATCTGGTCCATTTAAGGCTGGCCACCAGCAGAAAGCATATAGATAAGTGAGTACATATACTTTTATATCTACTGCAGTACAGTCCAAGGCTTCAATGTTGAGGCACCATCACTTCCTCCTCTTACCTTTTCCGGGCTTGGTATAGGGGTCTATATTCCTGGTTGTGGCCTATACTCCAGGATTAATTACAAGTAAGAATATAAGCTGTTAACAGCATATTAAAAGCATTTATACACCATGAACAAATGGGATTTTCTTCAGGAATGCAAAAATAGTCCAACATAAGAAAATAAATCAACGTAATACAGCATATTAATAAACAAAGGGAGAAAACCCCCCGCATAATCATTTAACAGAAAAAGCATACGTCAAAATTCAACACTCTTTCATGATAAAAACATTCAGCAAAGTAGGAACAGAAGGGAATTTCCTTAATGTGATTAAGGGAATTTATGAAAAATCCACAGTTAATATCATAATCAATGGTGAAAGACTGAAAGCTTTCCTCCCAAGGAAAGGAATTCTTGTTCCTAAGATCAGTAACAAGACAAGGATGCCCATTTTCACTATAGTTATTCAACATTACGCTGGAAGTCTAGCCAGGGCAAGTAGGCAAGAAAAGAAATAAAAGGTATCCAAACTGCAGAAGAAGAAGTAAAACTCTATTTACAGATGGTGTAATTCTATATGTAGAAATCCCATAGAATCTACAAAAAAAAAAAAAATACTGGCACTAAAAAATGAATTCAGCATAGGTGCAGGGTATAAGGTCAACACAAAAATCAGTTGTGTTTCTACATACCAGCAATAAACAATCCAAAAAGGAAATTAAGAAACAATTCCACTTACAATATCATCCAAAAGAATAAAACACTCGGAAATAAACTTGACCAAGGAAGCAAAAGAAAAAGCCAGAGGCCAAAAAACTGAAATCAAAGATACAGAGAACAGACTGATGATTCACAAAGGTAGGGGATGGGGGTGGGTGAAATGGGTGAAGGCGATGAAAAGGTATAAATTTCCAGTTATAAGATAAATAAGCTCTGAGGATGTAATGCACAGCAGGTAACTATATTTAAAAACATTATTTTCAACTAAAGGATAAAAAAGAAGAAAGGAGGCAAAAGACTTGTACACTAAAACTACAAAACTGAAAGAAATTAAAGAAGACATAAATGAATGGAATGACATTTTATGTTAACAGACTGGAAGACTTGATATCAAGATGTGAATGCTACCCAAAGGGATCTATAGATTCAATGCTGTCCCGATCAAAATCCCAACTTTTTTACAAAAAAAACCAGAAAACCTATCTTAAAAATTATTAACCTCAGGAGACCCCGAACAGCCAAAATAATCGTGAAAAAGAAGAATATAGTTGGAGGTCTCACCCTTCCTGATTTCAAAACTTACTACAAAGCTACAGTTATCAAAATACTTGTGGTACTGGCATAAAGACAGACATATAGACCAACGGAATAGAATACAGATCCCAGAAACAAAGCCTTGCATATATGGTCACATGATTTTTGACCAGGGAGCCAAGATCATTCAATGGGGAAAAGACAGTTTTTCAACAAATGTTGTTCAGAAAACTGGACATCCACATGCAAAAGAATGAAGACAGACCATTACCTTACACCACATATAAAAATTAACTCGACATAGATCAAAGACCTAAATGTTAAGAGTTAATACTTATAAAACCCTTAGAATAAAATGGGAAAAGGCTTTATGACATTGCATTCAGCAATGATTTCTTGCATATTACACTAAAAAGTACAGGCAACAAAAGAAAAAAATAGATTGGAATTCATCAAAATTAAAAATTTTGTACATCAAATGATGCTATCAACAGAGTGAAAAGGCAACCCATGGACTAGAAAATATTTACCGGTCATATACCTGTTAAGGGATTACTATTCCTAATTTAATTTCTGTTCTACCTTCTGATATATAGGCAGTATGATTTACCTTTGTGTCTTTTTGCCACCAAACCGAACCTCTTCTCTTAAAAGAGAGAAATGTGCTTCATGACTTGTTAATCCAAGCATAATCTGTTGAAAAATGATGAAGAAATGTTTCTATTCTCTCATTTTTTATAGCATCGGGTTCACAAAAGCAATCAAAAAACGTTTCTATATAGAGAACATGCTTATTTAAGGAAAATAATTCATTAGCAAATTAAATGTATAAATATCAAAATATGATACATCTACAGGTTATAAATTGCGTAAATTCTGTGTACTTTTCTAAGAAAAAAAATGTTCACTTTAGACTCACATAACCTTTATAACCACCCCACTGTACCCCCATAAAAAAATCCCAAAAATGTTCTCTTGGTTTTTACACCTTTCCACTTGCCACGGAGGAATGGGTAAGGAATTAGGGCAACAGCATTTCCATGACAGAAGAATACAGGACTCTTCTGGAGGCCAAGATACCTTTAGTATGTGAAAACTCAGAAAAAACTGGAAAAGGATATTTTCAGTTAATATTCTCACATAGTATTCTAATCCCCAAAGTAAGTCAAATAGTCTAGTGAGCCATATCAACCAATTGCAATGTATATTGTTTATTTTCATTTAATCCTGATTCAAAGAAAATAAAACATTTATGAAGCAATCAGGGAAATGAGAATACTAAATGGTTATTTATATATTAAACAGTGGTTTGTTAATTTTTGTTTTATGTGGGATATCATTGGGGTTATCATTTTTAATATTCTCCATCATGAAATATTTATAGATTAAATAATACATGTCATATACTTCAAGAATACAGGGGATGGGCTTCCCTCATGGCACAGTTGTTAAGAATCTGCCTGCCAATGCAGGGGACACGGGTTCGAGCCCTGGTCCAGGAAGATCCCACATGCCCTGGAGCAACTAAGCCCGTGCGCCACAACTACTGAGCCCACGTGCTATAACTACTGAAGCCCACGTGCCTAGAGCCTGTGCTCTGCAACAAGAGAAGCCACCGCAATGAGAAGCCCGCACACTGCAACGAAGAGTAGCCCCCGCTCGCCGCAACTAGAGAAAGCCCACGCGCAGCAACGAAGACCAACGCAGCCAAAAAATAAATAAATACATAAATTTATTTAAAAAAAAGAAAAAAAGTCTTAAAAAAAAAAAGAATCCAGGGGAGGAGAAGGAAGGAGACAGATGATTAGGGAAAGGAGCTGAAGGTTACTGAAGACAGATGAAGGACACAAGGAGGTTCATTATGCTCTCTCCTTTACATCTGTTTATATTTGCAAATTTCTGTAATAGAAAGTTAAAACAAAAAGAGTCTAGCAAACTTGGGTTATGGAGTCATCAGATCAGGTGGTATTAAAAATCGTGTATTAAGAATGAGGGTAAAAAGGGTCCTCTATCCTGACGTCAGCAGAGTATTCATAGCACTAGGGTCAGTCAGGTGTGAACACTAACTATAGAGACCTGTTGATCATAAACTATGGCAAAAGAACTCCTTTTCCAAATGTTTTAGAACTTTGGTAATAGCAGAAGTAGCAATCATTATTATATCTCTGATATTTGTTCCCACAGCCAGAAATCTTCTTAAATGTTTTTTTTAATTTTTTTTTTTTGGCTGCGTTTGGTCTTCATTGCCGTGCGTGGGCTTTCTCTCATTGTCGCGAGTGGGGGCTACTCTTCGTTGCAGTGCGTGGGCTTCTCATTGTGGTGACTTCTCGTTGTGGAGCACAGGCTCTAGGCGCACGGGCTTCAGTAGCTGTGACACACGAGCTCTAGAGCTCAGGCTCAGTAGTTGTGGCTTGTGGGCTCTAGAGCACAGGCTCAGTAGTTGTGGCGCACGGGCTTAGTTGCTCTGCACCATGTGGGATCTTCCCAGACCAGGGCTCGAACCCATGTCTCCTGCATTGGCAGGCGGATTCTTAACCACTGCGCCACCAGAGAAGCCCAGAAATCTTCTTTTATTAAGACCAAGTTTCCTAGATATTTTAACTACAATGGCATAAGATTAGAATACAATAAACATTATACCTACCAAGTCAGCATCTAAGCCATAAAGACAGTGTCTGGTGTTTGGATCATGATCTGGCTTTGCCTTCTCGGATCTGATAAATTCCATGATTTTATGTTCTCCTTCTCCAGGAGTCTAAATATAATGTTTAAAAAAAATGCGGTAATATGCTATAATTCTCAAGATTAAATTTAAAAAACTCTTTAAATAAAATAAGATAATAACCTCATGGCCTGAGAAATAGATGGTAACTCCTTGCCACGACTTGTCTGTAGAAATTTTCATATTTACAAAATACTTCAGATGTTCGTGTAACCTGGCCATGAATTCAGTCCCTAAAAATAAAAGGTTTTTAAAAATTTAATCTGAGAGAGATATAAAAACAGTGAGTTCCCAGTGACAACATGAAATTGGATCTGGGTGTCCAGGGAATAGCTAGGTATAAGATCTCCCAAGGAGGTCGAAAGCTCTCTTGCTTATCTTGAAAAGCGAGTAATGTTGTATCTTTCCCAACCAAATATCACAACTATTTCCAATTTTACCAGGCACCCCAAAATGAAGTCAATGTCAGATGGGGAAATTCAAAGAAGGTTACTACTGCCTCAGGACTATGCTTCAAATATTTTCACACAAGGGCAGGGTTTCAACACTCCAACAAACTTCAATCTTCTATTTCTCTGCTGGATTCTAAAGTTTTTTGTTTTTTTTTAAGGCATGTAGCTTCAATAAGATTGCCAGTAACAACAACTATTATCATTACTATTTTTAACCTGAAAAATTACTATTAATCTGGAAACTGAGTCTACAATGATTATGTTTCAGGAAAAGCCCAGATAGTCAATAGTCAAAGGCAATAAGTCTTAAACTGTATAACGATAAAACTGGTTATTAAATTGGGCAATGTGTCATTAGGGGACTTAATGAAAGAGAAAACTACCATAGTAAAAATTAATGAGATAGTATGATTATAAGATTTTTTTTCAATGTAAAGAATTATAATAATGTTAGACAAAACTCTAGGAAGGGCAGACTGTGCTGTTGCATATAAGATTAAACTTGTAATACTGATAAATTAATTCTTCCTTAAAGTCACAGAAATCTTAACAGCCTCTGAGAAGAAGAGTAAGCACTCTAGACGAGGAAAGTGGGTTTCTTCTCCTGAATACAAGCTAGCTCTATGAACTTGGGTGAACCACAACCTCATTGAGTCAGCTTTCATACAAATAAATGGCAGGAGTAGGACTGATCTTGTAAGTTCCTTCTAAGTCAGGAATTTTGTGCATCTGGGAGAGTCCTGTCCATAGGTGCCCTTATCAGCATCTGTAAATCCCTACAGTGGGTCTCCATAGGAGCATTTATGACCAAGGTGACCAAACCATCTCATGAAGAGACATAACTGGGAAAATAGAGCAAATATAATCCTAAGGACAAAATAAATAGAGGTTAGAAAAGAGAAATAAATTTACATTTACATTTTAAATCTGCCAGAATTTTTCTCTCAGTGAATTTACCTGGTGTAATGCAGTTGGAATCAAATCTGGCCTCTGTAGGAAGAGTTTCTCCTTTTTCTATTGCCTTTTTAATTTTGTCTTCTGCCTCCTTTGCTGACCTTAAATGTTAAGGGGGAAAAGAAGTGCTCAACTTTCTGGAAAAAATAGAGATCTCTACATAAAGTAAACGGTTATTTAGAAGTTTTTGTAACTAAAATACTAATTCTTCAATTTTAAGTTCAAAACATATAAGTTTTGAAATGTCTATAATCAATAAAGATGAGCCTCAGAATTGTTTCTTTTCATTTAAAGAACTGAGTTTTTCAGCTAGGGACTATAGAAGTAGAACATTATAACAGTATAAAACTGACAAAGAATGTTACAAATACTTATTATAAAGTAATTCTTTTCTAATCACAAATATACAGCATATTAGTTCTAGAAATAATTTCAAAAGTATAGCATAAACATTCATTATACACACTACATTTAATAATATCAAATAAGTACATCATTAAAATGATCTCTAAGAATATTATATAAAAATAATTATAAAATTGTAATGTATATCTTTGGGTTTCCTCATGAAAACATCTAAAGCGAAAACCTAATAACATTAATGACATCAGTAGCCAAAATGATCTCATTTTTGAGGCAACAGGATTTACTAAGAAGAACATGATTTTTAGAGTCCGATAGACACAGGTTTGAATACTGGCATCCCAATTCCAATCTGGCTTCTCCAGTAACCCATGTGTGGCACACAAATATGTCACATGGCATACAAGTTAGGAAGTCCTGCTTTATGTACATTTTCTACAGCCTTGTTATTAGCTCTATCTACTGTGCCCTGTGGAATTCTATTTCTGCGATAAACAAACTCTTCTTCATATTTAACCTCTCTCTCTTACCAACCTCTTCAATATAACAAAGACTCTGAAGATATCAACTCATTTGTAATCTCTCCAGTGGAAGCCATTCTTTCCTCTTTTCTCCCCTTCCTTCTTTGACTGAAGAAATGATTATTCAATGTTACTATGTGACAAGTTCTTGGGATACAACAAAAAAGAAATGATTCCTCTTCTCGGAATTTACACTCTAGTGGGGAGACAGAAATTAAACAGCCATAATGTCTAACGTAGCTGCAATATAGAGAATGTTTGGGACAGGGGCAAGGCAAAACTATTAAAGTAATCTAGGTAGAAGATTATGGTGGCCTAGGCTGACAGTAGCAGTAAAGGTGAAAAGAAGTAAGTAGATATGACTTAGATGTGAGGAATAAGGAAGAGAGAGAAGTCCAATTACTCTTGGACTTTGGAGTTGAGCAGCTATTTACATGATGTTATTCACGAAACATAGAAGGAAGGCAGGTTTGAGGCAAAGATGAGTTCAGTTCTGAATATATTAAGCCTGAAATGTATCTATGGTATCCAGAGGAGGCATTTAGCAGGCATTTGGATGTATACAAGCTCTGGAAAGAGATATCCACCAGAAAGATAAGTTTGGGAGTCATCAGTACAGATTCAGTACTTAAAGTCATTGGATAAGATATCTTAGGACCCAGGACGGAACCTTAAGAAACATCAATATTTGAGACAAAGCAGAGGAAGAGAATATAACAAGGAGATTAAGAAGGTACAGTCAGAAAGAATTCCCTGGTGTACAGTGGTTAGAACTTGGCACTTCCACTGCCGGGGCCCAGGTTCAATCCCCGGTCATAGAGTATAGTTACCTGAAGGTCATGGGAAGGAAGTTCAATAAAGAAATAATGGTCAACACTGCTAAATACCAGAGATAAATGAAGTAATGTAAAGACAGAATTACTCTCTACATTTAGCCCCTTTAAGGAGTCTATTAATAATCTTGTAAGGAAGTTTCAGTGGCACGGTGGGGATGAAAGACAGATGGCAGCAGATTTAAAAGATGGCAGAGATGCGAAGTGATGAGGATTAAAGATTATGAGCGAAGAAAACAGTCGCCATGGAGAATGAGGAAAAGCTGACTGGGGGTTTTGGAGGAAACATGGCACACTCGATGCCGCCACAGTACCGAGCGAACGCTTGTGGTGGTTAGGGTCAACTGGCCCTCGACGCCCATTCCTCTCTCCTAGTCTGTCTTCTGATACTGGAGAGGTTGGAAGAAAGCTATAAAAAAATTAAACTCTCAGGCTTCCCTGCAGCTAGGCTTCTGGATATGACTTAGCTTCTTAACCTCCGGATCAGAGCTAAAGGAATAAATTCCTAGAACTACCTGTTCTGGTCAGGGCCTCTGAACTCCTCACCTTCCTGAATGTTGCAGTAGTGATGCCATCAGTGGGTGAGTTCTATGGTGTTGTTCTGGAAGTCATTCTTAAAGGCTAACCTAAATGCACAACCTTTTGGCTTTTACAATGACTTTTATAAGCACCCAATTCTCTGTATTATACTTCTTTCTGCTCAGAATAGTTAAATTTCTATTACCTGCAACTGACTGACACAGTGGGCTTATATAACCCTTTCTCAACACTAGATTATCTAGCCCAGCAGCATCCCAAAACTAGTTTAACAAATACCAGGGGAATCTGGTAAACATAGTTTCCAGGGCCTAGTTTTTAGAGGTTCAGATTAAGTAAGTCTTGGGTGGTACTTGAGAATCTAAATTTTAGTAAGAGATGGCCCTTGTCTTCAAGGATTTCACAGTTCCAATATCTTCAGTATCTTTTCTCTTTTGATATTTAAATTAGTAGAGTTTACCATCCTCTACCCATTCTCACTGCTAGCCTTCTCCAAGGTACTCTCCCACCTTCCTTGATGATTTCCACATCTGATTCATAGGTGCCCTTTCTACTTCTTTACCTGTCATTGTGATGAAAGGAAAGGATCTATTAGGCTAATGACCTATCAAACTCACTAGACTCAGGGTTTCTTTCCTTCAGTTCCAACAACCCTCTTAACTTTACTCCTGTTACTCATAACAAGGACACTGCATGTTTTCATTGTTATTTAGAAATATTCCACAGGTCCAGGATTTTGACTTTAAAATCCTCTCTGTATACAACTCCTTTTCAACCTTTTGCTTCTACTACCCAAGTCATGCACTGGGCTGATAATATCTCGAGTGTCCTAACTCAGTTCTCTTCTCATACTCTATCCATCCCCTTCTAATCTAATTTGCCTTTCTACCCAGTGGGGACCCATGTTCAAGCAGGGTCAGCAACTAGCCCAGGGTCAAATTAAATGTCAGTGATATTCTCATTAGAACAATCTCTCAGTTCACTCTGCAGTTCCACAGCTCAGGACGAAATACTCTAGGAACTTTCTCTACTACTACCATTTCCAAATTACCAAGTTTTAGGAAGTCTGAAAAATTTGTGACAGAGAACAACAGAGTAACTTTATACAACCCATCATATACGTTGAGAAATGACACCTCATTTGAATTCCTAATTCATTTACTTGATTGATAAAACATGACATTGTAAGTCTGAGATACTTCCACTTCTGGGGGGAAATTTAAGCAGAAAAGAAACATGAATGGGAGATGCACTGTGTTAAGTCAATTACCTTTGAAGTAGTATATTTTATTAATCTAAATAGTGTTCTAAAATAAACCATAAATGTTTTACCTAAAACGCCTCCCACGCTGTTGGTTCATCTTTGCTCGAGGAGCCACACCGTCAACGGCCATGAAGAACACTTTCCTAGGTTTAATAATGCGAAACAACACCTCCAAGTAGTGAAAAATATCAGTAAAGATTTTATCATCTGAAATTCTGAAGTGAACATCATCATCATTAGGATGGGAACACTGATGTATAATACCATTCATATCCAGGTATAAGTTATCAAATTCAGGAATCTAAAAAACAAAGAAAAATGATCAAGATCATTATTATAATCAAACACAGATACCTAGACATCTGATCAAAAGCAGGATATAGGGGCTTATTCTTATTATATAAAAACTGAGTAAACAATCACAGTTGAATAAAGAAAGTAAACAGGAGGAATAAGTAAGACAGAGACATATTATGTGGTTACATTATGCACCAAAAGCTTGATCACATTTACTGTCAGGAAATTATCTACTTATTTAAAATAAGGTAACCTGAGAAAACACCAAATAAAGCTCTTGGTTGATTTGGTACTCAAAATATTAGTTTCCTTTCTTCCTACAATTTGACATTAACTCCTCAAAGCCTCAATTTCCTCTATAAATGAGTAACATAATGCCCATTTATATCAAAAGGCTATTTGTACATGGTCATTAAAAGGTTTTACAAGTGATTTAAAGCCTTATTGTATATCTGGTTTCACTGAAACAGAATCATTAATTTGGTTATATTAACTTAAAAAGCTTAGATTATGCCAAGAAATTTAGGAAACTTTGAAAACTGATTTGTTTTTTATAGGTGGATTAAATAGTTTCTAAACTTTGGCTAACAGGCATCTACTTTTATAGAAAGGCCTTCATGGTTCTGACTCTGATTGACGTTTCCTCTATTTAAATGTCTGTGAACAAGTACTGGGAACACTACTGAAACAAATATAAACTAACAAGGAACTAAAATGGGCACAACTTAATATCTAGTGTAATTAAGGGATCTGAGAGTAGTCTGCCTTACAAACTAATTGAAGAAAAGTATTTTGAATTTTCAAACATAAAAACATAATGGGCATTTTTGTATAAACTTAATGAAAACTATCTCTGAAACAATTATTCAAATTTTACCATATGCATAGGTAACAATACATTTTCCTGTTATTGAGAAAATAACATGCCTTTGAGTTTTAGGAGTAAAAAGTTTTGGTCTTTGAATCAATGAACACCATAAAAATACATTTATAAAACACCTATTTACATAGGATTGGACTAAGTAAAAAAAATTTAAATGCCAGTAGTGAGTATTAGACTCGAATGAAATGACAACTGTGATCATGGGGTTTTAAATGTACATTCAAGATTTACTGTTTGTTTCAAGAAATCTAAAAACCTCAATCAAAATCTCAATGTGATTTTTTTTTGAGGGGGTGGGGGTACTTTACAAAATGATTACAAAGTTTCCTTAGGAGAATAAAAATAAACATGTAACAGAGCATATTAAAGGGAGCGTAATGAAGGAAAACCTGCCCTATATGATATTTTTAATTATAAAATAGACAGTTTAATTGAACCAAATAGTTTAGAAGTGGTCCAAATGTACACAGAAATTTAGTATATAAGAGACACTTCAAATCAGTGAAAGAAAGGGATGGGGCACCTAGGTAACTATTTGGAAACAAAACTGTATTTCACCTTATAACAAAATAAATTCCAGAAGGATTAGAAATTTTAATGTGAGAAATGTAAGTAAAACAATTATATACAAATATTTTGGCAATTTTCACGTGGGAAAGTTAGAAATCATAAATCAAACAAATGATGGAGTTGGCTACCTAAAAATGTATTTTTAAAATCTTGTAGGGAAAAAATAGTGCCATAAACAAGCCCAACTGAAAATGACAAAATGCAGGAAAATACTTGCAAATTAGGACCAAGTCAACATTCCTAATGTATAGAACAACCCTCAAATATCAAGTAAGAAAAAGAGCATATGTTAAAAGTAAGTATGGAAAATGCAAAGCAATTCAAAAGAAGAAACACAAAAGTCTAAATGATATGAAAAAAATGTTCAACATTCCCAAATTTCTAATTAAAATGATACATCATCTTCCCCATCATGTTAGCAAAGATTAGAAAGATGGATGTTACCCAATATTGGTAAGGATTTGGAGAAATGCATATTTCATGTTATTAAAAGCAATAGCTGGCATTTATTAGCTTATTAGGTGCCAAACATTGGGCTAAACACTTACATTCATTCTCTCACTTAATTATGATAACAATCTTAAAAGAGAGATATTTCGATTCCCCATTTTATATTAGAGGAAAATCACAGGGCTAAAAGGGAGAGAGGTGGCATAGACATATACCCAACAGTCTCGGATGGGAATATAAACTGGTGTAACTAATATGAAAATATATATCAAAATTTGAGGCGTGCACATCTTTTGTGTGTGTGTGTGTGTGTGTGTGTGTATGTGCACATCTGTGACCCAGGACTTCTACTATTGGAAATTTATCCTGAGAAATAATCAGAAATGTGCACAAAGACATAAGTACAAGATTATTCATGGCAGTATTGCTTGGAAGAGATAAAAAATTATATTATGTAACAAATGGGAAAAGAATTTGAAAAAGGATACGTGTCAATATATGTGTAACTGAATCACTTTGCTGTACACCTGAAACTAACACAACATTGTTAATCAACTATACTCCAATATAAAATAAAAAGTTAAAAAAAAGAAAAGATAAAAAATGAAAACAATGCCTAATAATAAAGAAAATTGATAATGGTACATCTACACAAGGGACTGCTACAAAGCAATTACAAATTATAATATAGATTCATATTTGGCATGGGATAATGTACATAATACATATGGTCAAGTGACAAAAGTAGTTTATAAAACAGCAGGTAAATTATTATCCCACTTATTGAAAATATTTATCTACATATGTATCTGCATAGAAACTGGACCATAGTGTATGGGCAATTTGTGGTTTCTTAGAATGGTAAATGTTATTGGTCAGAGGGTTTAATTCTTTTCCCCCATCTACCTCCAGTAACCTAGGACATTGAGTAAGCATATAGTAGACGTGCAACTTCCCCTTGGATTTTCTGTATTAGGCTTTGTTTTTTGTTTGTTTGCTATTTTATAATCTTTCTGTAATTTCCACATTCTGGTCTAGTCTATTGTCCTCAACTTTAAGGAAAGTGCTTTTTTAAAAAAATAATGTTTTGCTTGGTTTCATCCCTCCTCCCTCTCCTTTCCTTCCTTTCTTTCTCCCTATTTACTTATTTACTTAACTCCTTACACTCCCAAGCCTTCACTGAACAAGAAATACGCTAACAGTAAGAGATAAGACTGCACAAAGTATTATATATCTCCGTATTTTTGGATCCTATGGTACATAATTTTTATATTCAATACAGATTTATGAAATAACTATAATTTTATAGTCATAATATACTTCTACCAAACTACTGGACCACTTGAACAAGGCATCAAAAGTAGTTCTAGGTGTGTACACATTCAAACACCAATATAAGTCTTGTATGTACTATCCATGTCAAGAATTCTCTAAAATAGGAATAGAGTTAAGCTCTACTATTTGTTTGTGTCACCTTTCTTTCTTTTTTCTAATATTACCAGCCATTGGTGCTTAATGCCTATTTCTATTAACTTATTTGAGGTTGCAAAATGGTGATATTCTATCACTTCTTTTTTTATTAATTGTAATACTTTTATAAAGGGGATCATTCTGCCTCTTGGTTACCCAGTGGTACAGGAAAGGTTTTCAAAATTGGGAACTGTGGAGCTTCCCTGGTGGCGCAGTGGTTGAGAGTCCGCCTGCCGATGCAGGGGACGCGGGTTCGTGACCCGGTCTGGGAATATCTCACATGCCACGGAGTGGCTGGGCCCGTGAGCCATGGCAGCTGAGCCTGCGCGTCCGGACCCTGTGCTCCGCTACGGGAGAGGCCACAACAGTGAGAGGCCCACGTACCGCAAAAAATAAATAAATAAATAAAATAAAATACCCTTTAATTAGGTATTTATCATATCACACACACGAGTTTCAGAAAAACAATATTAATATTACCACTAATATGATTAATGGTAATACAATTTTTTTTGCATAACTTTTCCCCATTCTCTCTTACTCCCATTTATTTTATAGTTGTGCTATCTAAACATTGTCAGAACACATAGCCATCATATACTAAACTCTCTCTTCACTCTTATTTTGATTTTGTTCTACAGGAAATTATATTTAATGTTCAACACTGGTATTTATGTTGATATTTCCCCAGTCCTTTTGATTGTCTGAAGCTCATTCTCTAGCAGATTCCTCAAGAAAGTGCTCAAAGGAACAATATTGCCTGACTTCTCCTACACTGATCATTTGACCAGCTTATCGTTTATACTTAAAAGTCAGTTGAGGGCTTCCCTGGTGGTGCAGTGGTTGAGAATCTGCCTGCCAATGCAGGGGACACGGTCCTGGTCTGGGAAGTCCTGGTCTGGGAAGATCCCACATGCCATGAAGCAACTGGGACCGTGAGCCACAGCTACTGAGCCTGCGCGTCTGGAGCCTGTGCTCTGCAACAAGAGAGGCCGCGACAGTGAGAGGCCCGCGCACCGTGATGAAGAGTGGCCCCTACTCGCCACAACTAGAGAAAGCCCTCATACAGAAACGAAGACCCAACACAGCCAAAAATAATAAATAAATAAATAAATAAAATTAAAAAAAAAAATCAGTTGAGTATCTTTATGTTACTCCACTTTTTTCTGGCATAAAGCACTACTGTGAAAAACTATGATGGGAACCTGATTTTCTTTCCCTTGCAAGTCATATGTTCCTTTCTTGTAGGTGACAAAAGCTTTTTTCTCTTTTTCTTTAAAGTCCATGAATTTAACTAGAACATGTCTTGATGTTGGTCATCTGAGTCAATATTCTTGGGTACATGGTATATTCTTTCAACATGGCTTCAATGTTTTTTTTTTAAATTTCAGGAAAGGTTTCTTTAATTATAGTTTTAGTATTTGTTCTGTTATATTGCTTTGAACCTTTTTATCTTCTAAAATTTTCTCTTATTTCCACCTTCTATCTTTTTCTTATGGCATCATTTGTTTTTGCCTTGCTACTACTTTAGGCTTCACTTCTGACGTGATTTTGCCATTTATGTCTGATTTTCTTTAGGTTCTGTCACCTTATTCCTGAGTTTTTGTAATTGATATATGTTGTTCTTTCATGTCTTATTTTCTTAGTGCCTTTAGCTCATTCTGAAATAGTAGGTTGTAGTTTTGGTCTGTTATGTGTGCATGTTTTTATTGCAAGCTTTTACTGTCTGTATGAATATTATTTTGTTCCCCTTTTCCCCCATAATAACTTTGTATACTATTTGACCTTGACACTTTTCTATCATTCATTTTTATGTAAACTTAATTTTCCTGAACTTTTGGAATGAGAAGGGGTTCAGGAAAGCTTTAACTTTACAAAGCTCCCTCTTCTGCTATTTTGGGGTAGTATTAAAAAATATGGTGGCTTGCCTGGTTTGTTTTCTAAGATTTCTTGACTCTGTAACCCTCCCTCACTTTTATCTTGACCTTCTTATCTCTCTTGTCCCCTTCCTGATAAAATTTTATTTCACTCCCAGCACTTTCTCCTTAGGGTGGGCTCTGCCTTAGAATGGTACCTTGCCAAGTCAGTTTTGTGGGTTCACAGGAGTTAGACTGCTCCTGCCCTTTAAAACCCCCCAGTTACAGCTACTGCTATCTAATAGGCCTGTAGAGCCTTAGTGAATATTCTGGAGTTCTGCTCTCAGGTTCATCAGATGTTGCCCCATTTCTCCTTCTTCCTCTTGCACACATGCCAATACCAACTGGGTCTAGAGGCTATCGGTAGTCTGTCCCCACCAAATTGTATCTTGGGGTTCATGGGGATACCCTGTCACATGGTTTTGTTGTAATTGTTCTATGGATTTTAAATTTAGCTATCTAGTTTCTCTTTCTGTTTTCAAATGAGGATTCAGAGAAACCAAAAACTATGCTATGTCACCACTGCCACCATCTTCCCAGAACCCACCCCTCCATCCAGTCCCTTTCCCCAAGGACTAGCTTTTGAACTGCTGTGACTTAGGAACTACCATGTTTTAAGTACTGCTTGAGAGAGTAGCTGGTGATTTCTTTTTGAAAGACATCACTTTGATGAACCAAGTTTTAAACCTATTGTTAGTGTTCGTGTCATAAAATTGCCTTAAAGCCATTATTTTTGTTCAGTAACAAAATTCCTCAAGATGGAGAAAATCCAAGATCCTTACACCAAACCACATTCTGTGCCAAAGAGTACAGAGTAAAAAGATTACTGAACAGATTGTGCATTGTCAAGTTAGTCTGAATTTTTCAATTTAGAGATAAAGTGCCTGATGCATGGCAGGTACTCAAATATTTGAGTGAAGGATCCAGGAAACGCCTAAGTTAGTTGTCACCATTTTTATCCTCTTCTCTAGAGAGAAATGTTTCCCTAAATCTAATTCAACCCATGCTTCAAATAAATTAAAGACAAACCACCATTCTGGAATTTTTGGTAAGCTTTTCCTCATATACCAAACCTGACTGGAATCCAACAACAAAGAATCGTTTCCAGAAGTTTAACCCCATCTTCATGCTTACAGTACTTTTTAAAAATAATAAACCATAATTTAATAGACAGCATGATGGTGTTCACTGTATTATTTCCCTCCATGTTAATACAATGCTATCCATCTCAACTAACTCAATTAGCTGTACAAATTTCAAAAATGACTTTGTGTGTGTGTGTGTCAGAAGTGGGATT
Source organism: Delphinapterus leucas (assembly GCF_059928025.1). Lineage (NCBI taxonomy): Eukaryota > Metazoa > Chordata > Mammalia > Artiodactyla > Monodontidae > Delphinapterus > Delphinapterus leucas. The sequence goes on along the minus strand of NC_143132.1, from coordinate 127,201,535 downwards.
TGAACCCACGCCTCCATTCGGAGACAAAAATGACTTTTTTCTGTAAAATATAAAATGGGCAAAAGAGCTACCAAAACCATTAAATGTGACAAACACTAGACCCAAAGTCCACTTTACCTAATAGACGACTGCTTACTATTTTTTTTCCGCAGTTCCAATACCTAAACTACATTTTTGAAGTCTGCACATAAACGTTGCCCTGGGGTCATTATATACCGAATATTACTATTCCTAGTATTAGTGCTCTAACAATCTGTTTCTCTCTCCGTTCACCCCACGTCTCCTTCCTCCCTCATCTCCTTCCTCCCTCTCTCTCCCTTCTCTCTTTCACACACACACACGCACATTCACACAATGAAGCTTCCAAATAACTGCCCCGGCCCCGTCCAAATGTATTTTTATTTCTTTTGGAACAGGGGATTGGTACGGTCCTTGGGGTAATAGAAAAAGAGTAACGAACTGTATCATAAATATGAACCATCAGCCACGTCAAAAAGTCTACGCGTTGGGGGTAGGGCGGGATGCAGCTCTAGATAAGGGAAAGTAAACAAGGGGATTCAACTGCGTTGGCCGATATTATTGTTTGTACGTAGGCCTGTTGCTCTGGCTGGGGATTGGAGGAAGGTCCTAGGAGGACAACCATCCCACCTCCAAAAAGAAAAACGAAACCTGCAGCTCCCTGGGGAGGAAAGGGAAGCACTCCCGAAAGCGCTCCTCCCCGGGACTTGATTGCGAAGTCGCGGCAGGCCCGGGCCGGGCAGAAGCTGTCAGAACAGCCGCATCCCCGCCGCTCTGCCCACAGGAAAGCGACTTGCGTCTTCGCCCCCACTCAGATCACCAGGGTGTCCTCAAACGTTCTGCTCCCCTCCCTTCGCCACTCAGCCAGCTGACGACGAGCAAGAAGGAGGCGGCGGAGAGCCCCGGTACCAGGGTGGAGAAAGGGCCGCCGAGCCCCGGGTCCTCCGCCTTCTGGGCCTCTGACCCCTTGCCTACCCACCTGATGCTCCTTCACCACTTCGCTGAGGCAGGGATACCGCTCCGAGATCCATCGATAAAACTTGGGGACTCCCATTTCGACCGTCAGTACTAACTCAAGTCAGGGCCAAACCGAAACCAAACGCCCCGCCGGGGCCTACGCTGCCGCCTCCAGCCGTCGCTCCGCAGATGACAACACACCGCCCGGCCAACCATAGAGAGCGGCCGCCGGGCCTAGAGCGGCCGGCTTCGAGACTGCATCTCCGGGGCGGGGCTCTAGCCCCGGCCCGAACTCGCTGCCGCGGAGCTGCTTGGTTACATTTAAGAGCGCCAGGTGTTTTTGAACGCGTGTGTGAAATTCAGTTCTGAAAATGTCAGTTGACAGACCTGAGCGCTGTTAAGTGGATTTGGAAGGGGGTGAAAACCTCACGAGACGACTGGAAGAGTCCTGGCTGCTTCCGTCTTATGGGATTACTAATCTCTGTTTTTCAACACAGATTTGGAAAGGTCTGATGATTTATTTGGTTTAGTTTGTTTTGTGAGCGGAAATTTTTTCTTTCAGGATACAACAAAAATTTCTCTTAAAAACGTTCTTTTCCAAATTATTTGCGTAAAATGATTTCCTAACTCCCCTCCACCCAGCTTCCTCTTTAACTCTTAACATTAGGCCTTCGATAGGAAAGTATACGTTTAGTTTTCACATTTATACCTCTTGGGTTATTATATTTTCCCCCATCACACTTCAGCTGTACAAAAAGGCAGAATTTTGTAAGGTAAACTTAAGTGAAATTATCTGTTACAAAAAGATTATGTTTTCATTTATTTGTATGTAATAACCTCTTTGCTTTGGAATTATTTTAAATCTTCTGCAATAAAATGTACCCCCAAATTTAACGTTAAAATTTTTTAGATTATAAAACCTCATGAAATCTTAAGTAACGCTGTTTCCCCCAACCACTGGATTCTGCATTCTGGTACACTTAGTATGGCAGCATCTTTAAAATTACAGAATGTTTATATAGTTTTCATATTCATGTTAATTGGCTAATTTTTTTTCCCTATCACATTTTCAACAAATACAAAAAGAGTATTACTAAGTGAACTTAATGATGTGCTATTTATGTTTACATCTCTCTTACTAGAAAGTTCCCAGAGGGAAGGGGATCCGTGCTTTGTCTACAGTATTTATTCAATATGATTTTTTGTTCAAATGAATCCTTATGTTAGTACTTAAAATCAACGAAAGTTGTAAAATGAAATTAGGCTGGCTTGTTTCTCGCAAATACATCTTTTTAAGAGCATAAGAACATATGATATTCCATTTCTCCAGTTATACACAGTATATGTTAAGAAAGCAGTTTATTTAACAACATATATTATTTTAAATATTGTTAACAATCAGAGAGAAATATCAGTTACTGTGAGAACATAAACATGTTGTACTTTGGAATTGAATAGATACAACCACAGATTAATGATCCAAGTGCATTAATTTTAGATTATTAACATATTCTTTGAAGTAACTCCATTTCACATATATGGGGTCCAACCAAGGTACATCTGGCATAGCAAGTTTTCATCAGTTGCTTCTTGTATAAGGTAATGCACATGTCCTTCAATAGATAACGGCAGTCCTGTCACTCTATTTCGGGTCTTGATTACACCTTGTAGTCTCTGCTCAATGTCAAGAACATGGGTTTTGGCCTAAAAAGAAATTGAAAATCATAAGGACTAAGGACCCAATGACATGTAGATGTTTATAATTTGGAATTACTGCCTTTCTTTTATCTAACAAATATTAATGCCATTTTACTGATCATTACCCCTTTTGTAAGAGCAAATGCAGACAAAGGAGAGAAGCAATGAAACAAATACAATAACTTGAGATACTGATCTCGAGGCTTGCAATGTTGATCTAACATCAACTGTTTGGACATTTTTCAGGACTCTGAAATACAAGGGAATCTCTTCCATGTTAGGAGTCTAGAAAAATAATAATATAAAAAAATCTACTCTGAAAAGTGTTTAGGACTTAAACATTTGAATATTAGTATTCTAATAACAGCAACAATACTCTAATGCCTAATGTTTAGATTATGTTATATGCAAATGGGAGTTCTAAGTGAGCTACTTGGAATTCTACATATTTTTCTCAATCAAGAAAGCATATCAGAATGCAAAAGTGAGAATGATGTAATTAGAAAAACAATCCTCAAATCTATTCTAACTTATTTAAAATAACTATCTGGAAAATTTGAGGATTCGACTAATATAGTCAGCTCTCTGCAGCCAATGATTCAACCAACCATGGACTGAAAATATTCAGGGGAAAAAAATTCCATAAAGTTCCAAAAAGGAAAACTTCAACTCGCCATGCACCAGCAACTATTTACATAGCATTTACACTGTATTTGCAACTATTTACATGGTATTTACATTGTACTAGATATTATAAGTAATCTAGAGATGACTTAAAGTATATGGGACGATATACACAGGTTATATACAAATCCTACAGCATCTTATATACGGGAGTTGAGCATACCAGGATTTTCGTATCCACAGGGGGGTCCTGGAACCTATCCCCCATGGAAATCAAGGGGCAAGGGACTACTTATGTTAGTAAAGAGTTCTACATATTGAAGCTGAGACCTGCTGCTCTATAAATTCAGGCAATTTGTGTTCAAGTTTTTCCCACTCTATATCATAACTGTGATTTGTTTATGGTTAAACAAGCATGTGTTGAACTCTGTTTTTACTATACTAATGATAAGAATGTTAACATTAGTAATGACAATAAAGAAAACTTATGGCATTGTCATACTAGACAGAGAACTAAATTTCAGAGTATTCAATGGTCAGTCACTGACAGTATTTAGAATTAGTTCCCATTTGTAGAGATATACAATATCAGTTCATATCAAGCTACACCTTCTACTAACCTTTTCGTTGACAACTTCCCCTGTTTCATTCAGTGGTGCTTTGGAATGCCCTTTCACTGGTTTACTCCATTCCACAAGAGGATCATGTAGAAAAGTCTTTAAGACACTAAAATGGAAACAAATATTATGGTAATAATACAATGTTATCTTTGTAAAAAGAACTCTCATTAAAGTCAACACTTAGGTGAAGGATAACTACTGAAGGATGAGAAGCTAATGGTAATACTCTTACAAAACACATTACTACCGTTTCAGAAAATGCTATGCTTCCTCCTTCAGAGAACTTGCCTTTGCCTACATCTAACTATCCAATGTATTCTACCATAATGCCTGGTAGACAGGTTTTAAATAAAAAAGTGAATAAGTGAGCTTTAAATGTCCTTTCGAAAAACTACTTCCCACAGCTAACATCATATTTAATGGTAAAAGACTGGCTTCTTCACCCCTAAGATTAGGAACAAGACAAGGATGTAGATGTCTCACCATGGCTATTTGACATTGATCTAGCTAGGGCAATTAGGCAAGAAAAAGAAAAGGCACTGAGATTAGATCAGAAAAAGTAAAACTATCCCTATCTACAGGTGACCTGTTGTTGTAGAGAGAAAATCTTAAGGTATCTGCAAAAATAACTATGACAACTAACAAATGAGTTCATTAAGGTTGCAGGATACAAGATCAATATAAAAATTTAGTTATATTTCTATACACTAGCAATGAACAATCCAAACATGAAATTAAGAAAAAAATTCCATTTAGAAATACTTAGGAACACATTTTAAAAAAGTTAAATACAAGATTTGCAAACGAAAAATTATAAAACGTTGAAAGAAATTGAAGAAGACTTAAATAAATGGAAAGATATCCTATGTTCATGGATCAAAAGACTTAAGATGGCAATACTCCCTAAATTGATTTACAGATTCAATGCCATTCCTATCAAACTCCAGGCTGGCCTTTGCAGAAATTGGCAAGATGATCTTAAAATGCATATGGAAATGCAAGAGACTCATAACAGTCAAATAGTCTTGAAAAAGAAAAAAAAGTCAGAGGATTCACACTTCCTGACTTCAAAACATACTACAAAGCTATAGTAATCAGGAGAATGTGCTATTGGCATAAGGTTAGACATACAGATCAATGGAATAAAACTGAGTATCTAGAAATACACCCTTACATGTATGGTCAATTGATTTTCAACAGAAATGTCAAGACAATTAAATAGAGAAAAATAATCCCTTCAAAAATGGTGCTGGCAAAAACAGAAATACAGATCAATGGAACAAGGTAGAAAGCCCAGAGATAAACCCATGCATATATGGTCACCTTATTTTTGATAAAGGAGGCAAGAATATACAATGGAAAAAAGACAGCCTCTTCAATAAGTGGTGCTGGGAAAACTGGACAGCTACATGTAAAAGAACAAAATTAGAACAGTCCCTAACACCATACACAAAAATAAACTCAAAATGGGTTAAAGACCTAAATGTAAGGCCAGACACTATCAAACTCTTAGAGGAAAACATAGGCAGAACACTCTATGACATAAATCACAGCAAGATCCTTTCTGACCCACCTCCTAGAGAAATGGAAATAAAAACAAAAACAAATGGGATCTAATGAAACTTAAAAGCTTTTGCACAGCAAAGGAAACCATAAACAAGACAAAAAGACAACCCTCAGAATGGGAGAAAATATTTGCAAACGAAGCAACTGGCCAAGGATTAATCTCCAAAATTTACAAGCAGCTCATGCAGCTCAATATCAAAAAAACAAACAACCCAATCCAAAAATGGGCAGAAGACCTAAATATACATTTCTCCAAAGAAGATATACAGATTGCCAACAAACACGTGAAAGAATGCTCAACATCATTAATCGTTAGAGAAATGCAAATCAAAAGTACAATGAGATATCATCTCACACCAGTCAGAATGGCCATCATCAAAAAATCTACAAATGATAAATGCTGGAGAGGGTGTGGAGAAAAGGGAATCCTCTTGCATTGTTGGTGGGAATGTAAACAGATACAGCCACTACGGAGAACAGTATGGAAGTTCCTTATAAAACTAAAAATAGAACTACCATACAACCCAGCAATACCACTACTGGGCATATACCCTGAGAAAACCATAATTCAAAAACAGTCATGTACCATAATGTTCATTGCAGCAGTATTTACAATAGCCAGGACATGGAAGCAACCTAAGTGTCCATCGACAGATGAATGGATAAGGAAGATGTGGCACATATATACAATGGAATATTACTCAGGCATAAAAAGAAACAAAATTGAGTTATTTGCAGTGAGGTGGATGGACCTAAAGACTGTCATACAGAGTGAAGTAAGTCAGAAAGGGAAAAACAAATATCGTATGCTAACACATATATATGGAATCTAAAAAAAGAATGTTCTGAAGAAACTAGGGACAGGAAAGGAATAAAGATGCAGATGTAGAGAATGGGCTTGAGGATATGGGGATGGACATGAGGATATGGGGATGGACATCTCACTGGGATGAAGTGAGAGCGTGGCATGGACATATATACACTACCAAATGTAAAATAGATAGCTAGTGGGAAGCAGCTGCATAGCACAGGGAGATCAGCTTGGTGCTTTGTGTCCACCTAGAGGGGTGGGATAGGGAGGGTCGGAGGGAGACGCCAGAGGAAGGAGAAATGGGGATAAATGTATATGTATAGCTGATTCACTTTGTTTTACAGCAGAAACTAACACACCATTGTAAAGCAATTATACTCCAATAAAGATGTTAAAAAAAACAAACAAATAATCCAATTAAAAAAAACAGGCAAAGGATTTAAATAGACATTCATCCAAAGAAGTTATGCAAGTGACCAATAAACATGTAAAGATGCTCAACATAACTGGTCATTAGGGAAATGCAAATTAAAACACAATTAGATACAATTTCATACCCAGCAAGATGGATAAAATAATATAGATAGACAATAACAAGTTTTGGTAAGGATGTGGAGAAATTGGAACACTTAGACATTGCTAGTGGGACTATAACATGTTACATCTGCTTTGGAAAACAGTTTGAAAGTTCCTCAAAATGTTAAGCTTAGAGTTAACATATCCACAATCCTACTCATAGGTATAACCAAGAGAACTGAAAACATATATCCACATAAAACCTGTACACAGATGTTCACAGCTACACTATTCACAATAGCCAAAACAATCCCAAATGTCCATTAATTGATGAATGGATAAACAAAAGGTGGTATATCCATATAATAGAATATTATTTGACAATAAAAAAGAATGAAGTACTGATACATGCTAGAGCATAGATAAACCTTAAAAACATCATGCTACTGAAAGAAGACAGACACTAAAGGCCAAATGTTGTATAATTCTACTTATATATGAAATATCCAGAATAGGCAAATCTATAGAGACAGAAAGATTCATGGTTGCTAGGAGATGGTGGGGAGTAGAGTTAGGGAGTGACTGCTAATTTCTTTTGGAGGTGATGAAAATGTTTCATAATTAGATAGCAGCGATGGTCACACAATCTTGTGAATATACTAAAACCACTGTAGTATGTATATTAAAAGACCAAATTTTGGACTTCCCTGGTAATGTAGTGGTTAAGAATCCGCCTGCCAATGCAGGGGACACGGGTTTGAGCCCTGGTCTGGGAAGATCCCACATGCCATGGAGCAACTCAGCCTGTGCACCACAACTACTGAGCCTGTGCTCTAGAGCCTGCGAGCCACAACTACTGAGCCTGCATGCTACAACTACTGAAGCCCGTGTGCCTAGAGCCTGTGCTCCAGAACAAAGAGAAGCCACTACAATGAGAAGCCCACGCACTGCAAGGAAGAGTAGCCCCCGCTTGCCGTAACTAGAGAAAGCAGCAATGAAAACCCAATGCAGCCAAAAATAAATTAAGAAAAAAAAAAGACTAAATTTTATGGTATGTAAAATATATCTTAATAAAAGCTATTATTAAAAAACATCTACTTCAGGGCTTCCCTGGTGGCGCAGTGGTTGACAGTCCGCCTGCCGATGCAGGGGACAAGGGTTCGTGCCCCAGTCCGGGAGGATCCCACATGCTGCAGAGCGGCTGGGCCCGTGAGCCATGGCCGTTGAGCCTGCGCGTCTGGAGCCTGTGCTCCGCAACGGGAGAGGCCACAACAGTGAGAGGCCCACATACCGAAAAAAAAAAAACAAACCCCAAAAAAACCCCCCAAAAAACATCTACTTCAACCAGTATAAAGTAGCTCTATATAAAGAAAACAACTTAGAAACCAATAATCACATTCAAAGTTACTACTGTTTACGAAATATAGATGATTACCTCATTAAAGGTTCTCTCTGATCTCGCATCAGCCTCATTGTAACTTCACAAGCTCTTCGAAAAAGACCTTCTGTTCCCATAGGACCCATTCCATTAACCATATTATGAGTCATGCGAAATGGAACAATTTCTGGGACCTCAAAGGTTTCTCCCTTAAAACAATGCATTTTATTAAAAAGTAAAGATGCTGGAATTTAAAAATCTTTATGCAAAACATTAAAAGCTTTTAGGAGAGAGCAAACATACCCTCAAAATATTTGTATGTGCAACTTATGTTAGAGGCCTACATCCTGAAGGAGCCATATGACTCTACCTTTGCTTTTGAGGAGTTGAAACACAACTCCTTGTATAAGATCTAGAGGATGGATGGATTCATCTTTCACTGAATTACTAAAGTAATTATAGAGAATTATAGAGCAATATTTATGCATTCAATATTTAGCCTTATATTAACTCCCTTAATATCCTTCTTGAATAGTATAAAGTACAAACAAAATACTCTCATAATTTTCTTCTTTTCTTTAAGACTTTCACTTTAAAACAGGACGGGAAAAGAAATAGCCAAGTGTTAGATGCTCACAATCCCTGAGACAGGAAATGTAACATGTAATACAATGAAGTCCAGTTCATTTATTTTCTTCCATTCTCTAACACCTGCCTTTCCTAGGGCTTTTTCATCCCTCCAATCAGTTTCCCTAAATTCCTCTCTTGTATGAATCCCCTATACCAGTGGTTTATCTTTGATTTGTTTTCAGTTGGGTCTGTGACCTTTCTTGGTTTCCTGTGATAGCAGACGGCAACCCATAGAGAACTAAGGATGAAGGAAAAAATGGGTTTAATAATTAGTCTGCCTTTCAGGATCATGACATTGGAAAACTGGAGGGGGTCCTTAAGGAGAGCTAAATGACCTCAATTTATTCCCAGACCCCAGCTGGACCTACACAATCTGAATTTCCTGTGATGTTTCCTAGGTACCTGCATTAAAAAAAAAAAAAAATTCTTAGATGCTGCTGCCAGGTTTGGAAGCAATCACATTAAACTACTCTGTCTCTCTAAAACTGAGTCTCAGTAAAATGAACTGTTCATATATTATATGAACACCCCATGTTCATATAACCAAGAACCAATAAGTCAGAACTTGGATCTATGCTTTTGGACTTCAAGTTCAGTGCTAGTTTTCCTATATGACTCTTCTGAGTTCTCTCCAACCTACGTTGCTTTACTGAGGGCTATGGGATCCACTGATCAAAACCAGTCAACACACTCTCAATGTGACTCAACTGTGACTATAGCTGCTACTAACAGGTATGTCTAGGAAGAACAGTTGTTGTGGAAAGGAAGTTAGGAGAAAACATACAATTAACTACAGTAAGTCATATCATATACCTTATTGAAGAGACAGTTGAAATCCACATGTACACATTCACCAGTCAAAGAATCAAAGAGAATGTTTTCACCATGACGGTCTCCAAGGCCCAGGATATAACCAACCATTGACATAACGGCAGTGGAACGGCAGTATGCTGATCTGCTGCTGTACCTAAAGGAAACACAATGCCTATCAAGTATCCTTGTATCATATGGGGTCACATACATCTAAAATATTTTTTAAAAAATCTAACCATAACAATGTATTATATTTTTGGTAACTTACCATGATGTAGGATCAGGGAATGTTCTCAGAAACCACTCATGAAAAACAGGAGGATGCCTGGGCAGGAGAAATTCTTGGAATACTTTGAGTTTTTCAGACAAAGCTGCCGATTTTGGTAGCATACACTGGCGAAGTTCCTTCCCTGTCATATAAACTCCTGCAAGGTAGAGTGATTTCCATTAATCACACAAGCCAAATGAGAAAAGGGGCAATGTATTTTTTTTTTTTTTGGTGAAAATAGGACAGGAAATATCTACTTTTATTCAAAAGCAAGAATAAATGGAAACATTTCAATTATGCATAGGTAAACTTTCTTCTGATACTATATGAAAATAATAAACACATTATCTTCACTTAATACTCATCTAGAGTGAGGCCTCTTGATGATAATCAGTGCCAAGTAAGACCACACATACCAGAAGATGCCACTCAGAATAAATCCAATGTGAATAGTGCCCCTGCATGTAAAAATGCTACAGCCCTCACTAAATTTACAGTGATCTCTCTGTTAATCAGCAGGCAGTATGGGTCCACACTGAATCATTACTAAGAAACCTACAATGGTGCTCTGAAATAATTTACTCTGTGTGAAGGCTAGCCTATAAGATTCACAGGATACGTGATTTTAAAACTAATCTTGTATAATTCAAATCATAAGTGGAAGCAGAAGAAATTTTCCTTCTGATGTATTTGTGAGTTCATATTATATGGTTGACATGACTCCAGTCTATAAAGTGCCTTTTAGGCCCACCTTGGTTTGGTGCTTTTTGGACCCAAGGTTCAGCTAAAATTTCCATAGACAAGTTTTGAGATTAGAGATTTTTAGCCTCAAATGTTGCACAGTTCAACTATGTTCATGATAGGATGGAAAATATATATATATTTTTAAAAATCCAATAGCAATAACTAACACTTATATAATATTTCATCTTTAAATAAAATAGTCAATAGCAAGTTCCTTGAAATCAGATTCAAGTGTGCTTGAACTTCAGCTCTACAACATATTAGTAACTTGGATTAAGTTACTTCACTGTCCAAAAATAGTGATAATTAGGCTTGTTAACAATAATAAAAAAATGATATATACAAAATACTTAGCATAATACCCATAATATAGTAATTTATCAATATTACTTAATGCTATGGGTTGATTGTATCCGTCAAAAAAATAACCCTTGTACCTGTGAATGTGACCTTATTTGAAAATAAGGTCTTTGCCCATGTAATCAGGTTAAGACGAGGTCATTACGGTGAGCCCTTAATATAGTATGACTGATATTTTTATTAGAGAAAACAGGGACATACAGACTTAGGGAGAATGCTGTGTGATGACAGAGGCAGAGAATGGAGTGAAGCATCTACAGCCAAGGAATGTCAAAGATTGCTGGCAACACCAGAAACTTACAGAAAGGCATAGAAAGGATTCTCCCCTTTGGCCTTGAAAGATATTGTAGCCCTACTGACACAGTGATTTTAGACTCCTTGTCTCCACAACTGTGAGAGAGTAAATTTCTGTTGTTTGTGAACAGTTTGTGGTAATGTGTTATGGCAGTCCTAGGGAACTAATATTTTTTACTTTACTCTAGTAACTTGATCTATTTGTTTTTAATGTATTGCATCATAAACATTTTTTTATCATAAACATTTTTAAAACTTTTTATTTTGAAATAATTTTAGTCTTGCAAAAAATATACAGATTTCCCATATATTCATCAGCCAGATTTTGTCAGTGTTCATCTCTTTCATAATAGAATACAATTACCTAAACCAAGAAATTATTTTTTCATAGTATTATTAACTAACTTTCAGACTTTATTCAACTGTCCCACTATCGTCCTTTTTCTGGGTCAGGATCCAATTCAGGATCCCTTACTGCATTCAGTTGTCATGTCTCCTTAATGTCCTCGAATCTGGGAAATTTCTGTTTTTGTCTTCCATTACCATGAAATTTTTAAGGAGTTCTGACCTGTTATATTTTTGTTTCTTCATTGTAAAGTTACTACCTTTTCCCCTTTGTAATTAATAAGTATCTGGTGGAGAGATACTTTGAGACTCTGCAAATAACCTATTTTCCATCATACTTTTGCCAACGAATTGCAGCAGTCATTGCTAATCACTGTCTGCAACAATTATTACTGTGATATTTACTAATTAGCAATTTTCTGTTTTCATCATCTCTTCTACATTAATTCATTGTAATTCTACTCTAAGGAAGAACTTGTTCCTACCTTCCTACTTATTTATTTATTAATTCAAGTATTTGTTTACATAAGTGTGGACTCCTGTCTATTTTATTCCATGGGTTACAATCTAATACTATTATTATTTATTTTGGTGCTCAAGTTATCCCAGGTTTGGCCAGTGGGAGACTCTAACTCTAATCTAACACTTTCGGTTTCATTCTAGCTTTCCCTTTCTTTTTCTTTCTCTAATATGAAAAACTAGCTCTCATTAGCCACAATGTATTTACTTATTTGCTGAAGTCTAGTTTACACATAAAGTAGTTTCAGAATTGCTAACCAGTAACTCCTAGAAAAACACATTTTCATATACATTTTTGTAAGCTACCTCAAATTCTTTCGGGATAAAGATAGAGAAAGAATTAAAACGCAAGGAAGGAAAGAAGAAATCACTTAACTACTTCTGTATGTATCAATAGTACCAAGAAATTTTACTATGGCTTATACCCCCAAAATGTACAATGATAATAACCATTATACCTATATTATGTTAGCAGCTATTATACCCATATTACATACTTATATTGTAAGAATTAATTTTAGTACCCTTTTCCTTATACAGTTTGGTCAGAATAGGTCTCAAGCCAGCAGTGTTGTTAACCCATTCAATAATCCCACATTCATCATTCAGTGGAATAACTGCATATGTTCTAATATGAAGTTCTCTTCTACGAGACTCAGCATCTTTTCTTAAGCACTATAAAAAAAAAACACACATAAACTTAAAAGTTAAAAATTTCTAAATGTTATATCAAACCTATCTAAAGATTGTTCATTTCATAGCAAAATAATGTCCATAAAAGCTTATTATGTAGTATAGATGAATAATTCTTCAGAAAGGTAGAGCAGGAAACTACTGGGACAATATCCTTAATTTATTTCCAAATCATTAAAAATGCCTTGGGTAAGTACTTCTTTTAATTATTCAGTACTAATGTGACAACAATACTGGGTTCAAAAATGTTATAGTTATATATTTAACAATGACAAAATAGTCTTTAAAAATTGCTTCTAAGATATTACTGAAATAGTAAGTCCTTGGGCGCAGGGAATGCTGTTTATCTAAAACAATGCATGAACAGAAAAGTATGAGTCTCATGATATCCCCAAAACATATATCTTATTCTTACAGTTTAATATTATAGCTTCATTTGAAAAATTATCTCCTAGCAGAAGAAAGCTTTACACATCTCATCTGATTAATCCTGAAATATACTAGGTAAGGATAAACAGTATTTTGTTTAATTCTGGAACTGTATGAAATAAACAAACTAAGCACACATCTATAATTGTAACCTGTCAAATTTTAAAGCACAATCACTGACCAAAAATACATTTTAAACTTTAGGAATAGATAGGCTACATAAATGTCAGCCAAATAGTATGGCATGAGAATCACATGTAAATATCAGTATACAGCCTCCTAGACCAACGTAATGAGAAGAGTTTTTCACAATCAGGCTATTTTATTTGACCATGTTAATGTGGGGGAAAGGTAATGAAACAACTTAATTGGTAACAAGGCTGATTAAGATAAATTTATAAATTAAAGCCAGGCCACTTGATACTCCCAACTAGAAAAACACTCCAGGAGCTTTGGGAATTAAGTTACCAATTTACCAAACAACATTTTAAATAAAAATATTCTTTCCCTTAATACCTATGAAATGGGTTTTTATTGTGGTATTAATTTTTAAATTACTTTTGGTTAAACTAAGCACAAACCATAATTCTCCTTTTTAAAAAATGAACTCATCTGCTGCTATTTATTTTCTATGTTAAAGGTCCATAACTTTTTCCTGTTAATAAAAGAGGTACCAGTAAAATGCAGGAAGGGGATAGAGAGGCAGAACAAAGAGCTTATAGGAAAACAATAAAGTTTTCACAGTATGGTTTAATTTTTTACCAATGGAAAAACAGATGCTATGCACTTATAAATACCTGGCTAGAGAATAATTCAAAACCCCTAAGACTATACATTTATAATAACCCTTTAGTGAGATTTCTCATATCATCTCTGAGATAGAAATCAAGCACTTACCAACAGAACTGAAAAAAATACTAATGATCACCTCTAAAAAGTGTGTTGGTAAAAACAGAACCTAACATTTTTTTTTCTGGCATCAAAATATAAAACATAAATCTGATAGAAAAAGTATATTATAGATAATTAAACATTAAATAGAAAATATTTTCCTTTGTTAATATGTCTTATACATTTTTCTCAATATAACAAAAGTATCTTATTTTTTAAAAATTAAGTGAAACCAGCAATTCCACTTCAGGGCACATATCCAAAAGACTGAAAGCACGGACTTGAACAGTTATCTGTACACTTATCTTCATAGCAGCAATATTCACAATAGCCAAAAAGTGGAAGCAACCCACATATCCACTGATGGGTGAATGGATAAACAAAATTGGTATACACATGCAACTGTATATTATCCAACCTTGTAAAGGAAAGAAATTCTGATGTGCTATAACATGGATGAACCTTGAAGACATAATGCTAAGTGAAGAAAGCCAGTAAAATACAAATACTGTATGACTCCACTTATACAAGGTATCTAGAGTAGTCAAATTCATAGAGACAGAAAGTAGAATGGTGGTTACCAGAGCCTGGGGGAAAGGGGAATAGGGAGTTACTGTTTAACAGATATACAGTTTCAGTTTGAGAAGATGAAAAAGTTCTGGAGAGGGATGGTTGCACAACAGTGTGAATGTACTTAATGCCACTGAATTGAACTGAACACTTAAAAATGGTTAAGATGGTAAATTTTATGTTATGTATATTTTATCCCAATAAAACAAATTAAGTGAAAATGAAAAAGGCAGTGTACTTCATTTCCTCTTTTTAAGAGAGATCTATTTGCCCATATCTCATTGATAGTAATTATGGCAATTCTAAAATAAAAGCAAACTATATCCAAACCTTATTAATCAAGGAATTGAATTCCATTAGTCTACAATCCTTTCTCAAGTCATCTTTTGGCTTACACATCATAATGTAGAACTTTCCATCAGATCCTTTTAAAGAGATCTTCTTTGGTTTCTGAAGAGAAGCAAGAATTTCTACCTAAAAGATGATGAGTTATATATAAATAAAGGTCAAAATTCTTTGTTTAAACTTCTATGTGTATTATAAATATTGTGTTACCTAACACAATAAAAAGGAAAATATAATAACCTATATTATGTAGCAAATTTACTATTTTAATAATTTATCTTAATTATGATCTATGAAAAGAATGGTTGGACATAAATAGAGACACATTTTCACCCATTAGAAATGGCTATTGAAGTAAAAGGATTACTCTGTCTGGGGCTTCCCTGGTGGCACAGTGGTTTAGAATCCGCCTGCCAATGCAAGGGACACAGGTTCGATCCCTGGCCTGGGAAAATCCCACATGCCATGGAGCAACTAAGCCCGTGCGCCACAACTACTGAGCCTGCGCTCTAGAGCCCATGTGCCACAAGTATTGAAGCCTGCGCGCCAAGAGCCCGTGCTCTGCAACAAGAGAAGCCCCGACAATGAGAAGCCCGCGCACCTCAACGAAGACCCAACACAGCCAAAAATAAAAACAAACAAATAAATAAATAAATTTATTAAAAAAAAAAAACCAGGATTATTCTGTCAGCAGTGTAAGTAAATATACACACATTCAAATTTAGGCAGCCTCTTAAAGCAGCCGTAATGTTTAAAAGATTTTTGAAACATTTTCTTAGGACTTTTCTGCAGAACCTAAGATGGTTTTTAATTTTCTTTAATGGTAAGAAATGTTTATCAATGGAAAGTAATTTTATTTTTGACAAAAGAAATGCCTCCAAAATCATGTCCAACTAAAGATATAAGTAAATAAGTTGAATAATATTAAGTTAAAAACAAAGCATGACTATAAGTAACGAGAATGATTTTATTATGTGGCTTATTAACTGGTCTGAAGCAGTTAAACAAATGTTTTGAGCCACAGAAGTACTGGAATAAATACAGAGTTTTCAAAAGTATTTACTCAGAAGTGCTCTGGTACCATTTCTTTAAGATAGTAACAACAGCAACAAAAAAGAATCAAGCTCTTCCTAGCTGAAATTCACTTCCTCCCAAAATACAAATTACAAACAAAAATTGTATTTCGTTCTCTTTCTGTTCCCCATTTTTAGGACAAAGATGAATATGGAAAAATCAAATTATGGAAAAAATAAAGATTTTAGTCATATTAAAACAATATGAACATCTGAAAAAATCAAAATACTAGGTTGAACATGAGATTTTTATCACTTAATTTTGTCCCATCACTATATAGTTTTACTTTTCTGTATTTCCAATCATTTTTTCTTTGCAAATAAAATCCACTTAGTCTCTGAGAAAAACACTTTTAAACTTAATTTGAAATTTCAACTTAATTTTAAAAGCATAGTTACAGTTATATAAAATTGCAGTTTACCATATCATCAAAGCCTGCAATATAGGCCCAATGCCCAGGAAATGGCTCATGGTTAGCATGGGCACCCGGAACTGATGGAAGAGTGGGTATCATGACTGATTGTAAAGGAATGAGGATTTCACTAAATGTTGCTTCTTCTACCAGCTTTTTAAGCATTTTAAAATGAGTGCTCATGCTCAGCGTGGAACTACTTCCATCCACCTGGGGGGGAAAAATAGTACATTTTAATTTCTCTGTTTACCTTGAATTATAGAATGCTTATTTTTACTCAAAACAAAAATTTCACTTCTATAATATCTTAATTACAATAGCTCAGCAGTCTGTACTTTTCTAATTTTTAAAAATACATCACCTCATTTAAGCCTCTCTGTACTCTTTTACTTATCAATAAATAGTACCTACATTATACGATGTTAAATGACTAAGGTAGGTAATAGCGGCCTACAATTTGTTATCACACATTACAAATTCCAAAGAGCTCTGTAAATCAAACTTTTTTTTTTGTACCAAATCTCATTTGGCAGCAAAAAGATATCTGAACTTCTCACTTAGTACAAAGATTAATATGTTTCACTGAAGAAATAGCTATGTATCTGATTACAGGATACTCTACCAGATTACTCCTAGTGATGATACTTAATAAAAAGTATATGTACTGCATTACCTTTAAAAATCTAAAAATCCTGAATTTCTAAATGTAGTTGGCCACAAAGGTTTCACATAGAGAACTGGAAGTTTGTACAAGTAAAGCACCTAGAAAAGTGCCAGTGTTTAATAAATGTTGGCCATTATCATAACACTATCTTTCATAATGTCAAGAGTGTCAGGGGACAAACAGGATTAATCCAGATAGCAAAAACAGATTACTCTTTCAAGATGTTTATTGGAAGGGAAGGTGAGAAATAGGGTAGTCTCTACCTTCTCACCTGTAAATAGATGATAGAGTGAATATTTGTAAGGGAAAGTCTAGTTATTTACCTTATAGAGTCTGTCCCTCCTTATAATTACTCCTACCCCCACTTTTACCCTTCCTACACATTCTTCAGGATTTTTTCCCCTCCAATTTCTTGGGTAGAATACTAGTTCATTCCTATAAGCATGTCTATACTCTAGTCATAAACCTACTGAAAAAAGTAGTTATACAGTATATGATAACCATCTGAGTGGCTTCCTATGAGACTGTGAGCACTTCAAGGCAGGAGAACATGTCTTACTCATCTTTGTTTCCCTTAGGCACAGTGCTTGTTCCCTGGTAGACAATGAAATGTTACTGAAAGGATGAAACCCAAAACTCCAGTCTTCTTTCCTATCATGTATGTAGGTTAATGTATATGAGCTTTGAAAGTTCAAAGATAAGACAGAAAACAATCACAGAGAGAACTTTAACTGAGTATCTTATATTCTTATATTTCATATCCTCTATTTAAAAAAACTTCTAATAAATATGGATAATTTACTCTCAGAAGAATTTACATTAAGAAGAACTTTTAGAAATTTAGAGGATATTTGAGAGAGGGACATATGTTAGAAATTTTAAAAACAGCTTTATTAAGGTAAACTGCACGTATTTAAAGTATACAATTTGATAACTTTTGATATATGTGTATACCAACATATATGAGAATTTAAATTTAATTAATCAAATGAAATACAACCAGCTGAAATCATATAGAAGTTTCATCCAACTTAGTCTATAAGTAGTAAGATTTATGATAGTACCGATTTATTGCACAATTCTAGAAGCTTATCTGTTAGGCGAGTTGCATCTCCAACAAACTTTTCTAAGGATTTTTTCATATGAATAGCTTTATTTAGGATTTCCTTGCATCTGTTTACACGCATGGGATAAGAAGACTGTCATAAAAAAAAAAAAGTTAAATGCAATTGTTAAAAGATAACAAAAGTTCTGATTGACAAAAATCAACTTAAACAGTATGCATGATGAAAGTTTACAGTGATAGAAATTTCCTGGAAATCAATTTGGCAATACTATCAATAGCCATAAAAATGCTGCTATCCTGCGACCTGATGAGTTCCCTTCTTAGGGTCTATCTTGAAGGAATAATCAGAAATGAGAATAAATATAGATGTGTCTAGATGTTTTGCAACAGCAAAGAAAGTAAACAACCTTAATGATCAACAGCAGTTAAATAAATTATAGATGGCTAACCATTATAGAATTTTATAAAATTTTAAAAATTGGTTCTTCAATGAATATTTAACATGGGAACATGATTATGGTAACAATTTTAGGTGAAAAATATGAAATTACATATCTATGCAATCCAAATTTAGTGTTAAAATATGCATAGATAATAAACATACAAAAATACATCAAAATATTAATGATATAAACAGTGAATTTTAATTTTCTTTTTTATATTTCTCTGTATTTTCTAAATTCTCTAAAATATTTATTAATTCAATATATTTACCAATTTGTACATTCCTATTAATAATGCAATAAAATTTTCTAGTATTAATAGTTCTGATACTTTGGATTAAAAAACTTGGAAAAAAAATAGGTTACTGTTTTATACCAAGCACTAACACTTTACTATACTTCATAAAGAAAACACATGATAAATCCTTCAATCTTAAACATACTAGTCACTTCATTTGATACAGTAAATATTTCTAAATCTTATAATGAGACATAGTACTATAGTTTCTTTTTAAAAATACTTAAAATTTATCTTCTTGCTACAAATCTAACATAAGAGAGAAAACCTGGAACTTGTATCTACATATTAGCATTAAAATGGAAAGACACTATTGTGATTAATATATCACCTTTGACACAGCTGTCATCATCCACATTGCTTGTTGAGGATAGGCCAGAAACACTTTGGCTATAATTTCCATCAAGACAACAAAAACTTCATCATGAGAATGACAAATTCGGGAGATCAATTGTGAAAAGGCAGTCAAAAATTGATATGGAGCTAAGTGATTTGTGTGCTCTGTGATAACTTTGTTTATCTTAGCTAAATCATTTCTCATTTGTACACGATCAGAGCGGCCAGCTGGAAAAAAAAAATCAAAGTTAAAAATATCAGTAAAAAAGTATATCAATTTCACAGAAAAAAAATTTTGTTTTAAAAACAGCTTTAAGATATATGTTATTCCCATGTCCAAAGCTAGATCACTTGCCTATTTGTGAAAAGATGCTTTTCTCTGTCCAGGTAGGAAAAAATATTTAAGTCCACTGAAAATCTCAAGGCCCATTTCTTTTTAAAATTTTTTAAACAGACTTTATTTATTTATTTATTTAACATCTTTATTGGAGTATAATTGCTTTACAGCGGTGTGTTAGTTTCCGCTGTATAACAAAGTGAATCAGCTATACATATACATATATTTTCACTAGAAGCAAACAGAACAAGCCACAATCCATTGTAATTTTTAACGTAAATTATTTGGCTTAAACTAATATTTTTCAAAATGTGTTAGGTTTACCAAGGAACAAGCAGGTTTACACTTCCAGGCCCTGCAACTCCAACTACTTTAAAAAGTCTATGCTTAGTCTTTCTCCTCTTTTTTAACATTTCGTTTCTTGCTCTCACATAAATCATAATTCTTCTCAGTCCCTTAAAAATTTTACCAAAAAATTATACCTTTTTCCCATTCATATGCCTTAGCACCAAAATCAAGCCATAGTGATAACATTCGTGGCATTGATTGATATATGAACTGATTTCCATACTGTAAAGACCTGCAATTACATAGAAAATATATTAACGTAGTATTCTTTCTTACATTATATGAATTAAATATAAAGATTTAAACTATCACTTGAGAAATATATGGCCTCTGAAAAAAATTTTTATAGCATCAGTATTTCTTCCTAGTACACATTATCTTTGACTCCTCTCTCCCCACTTTTTTCTTTCTTCACTCCTCACTAACCTCTATAGTATCAATACACTGACCAAAAATAATTCAAGTTTTGACCTGGTCAAACTCCTGTCAGTACTTCTTTTAAATTGTCCTTAGGATCTGTGCCTTTATTTGTATTCCATGGTCATAAGCCTAGGTCAGGCCCAATCACTCAATTTCTGGGAAATTACAGTAACTTGGTCTCCCTAATTCCACATTTCTTCCCTTCAATAAATTCCAGGCTACCATTTCTGAAATTCTAGCTTTATCATACTCCCCCCGTTTAAAAACAGCAATCACTTACCTTTAGATTAAGACTATATGAATGACTCTGCTCGGGATTCAAATATATACAGCGCTTTTTCTTTATAACTTTGCAATCTTAGTCTCTCACTATTCACCACATACATCTTCCATCAAGTTCAATTTCCTCACCATCCTCTCAACAAACCACTCAACCCTGTGTCTCTGCCAAATCTGTGAAAAGTTAGTACAGGCATACCTCGGACATATTGCAGGTTTGGTACTGGACCACTGCGATAAAGCGAATATCACAATAAAGGGAGTCACACGAATTTTTGGGTTTCCCAATGCATATAAAAGTCATGTTTACACTATACTGTAGTCTAATAAGTGTGCAATAGCATATGTCTAAAAAAAGCAATATACATACCTTAATTGTAAAATACTTTATTGCTAAAAAATGCTAATCATCACCTGAGCCTTCAGCGAGTTGTAATCTTGTTGCTGGCGGAGGCTCTTGCCTCGATGTTGATGGCTGCTGACTGATCAGGGTGGGGGCTGCTGAAGGCTGGGTGGCCGTGGCGATTTCTTAAAATAAGACAACAATGAAGTGTGCTGCGCTGACTCTTCCTTTCATGAACGATTTCTCTGTTGCATGCAATGCTGTTTCATAGCATTGTACCCATAGGAAAACTTCTTTCAAAATTGCAGTCAATCTCTCAAACCCTGCCACTGCTTTATCAACTAAGTTTAGGTGAGATTCTAAATCCTTTGTTGTCATTTCAACAGTGTTCATAGCATCTTCACCAAGAGTAGATTCCATCTCAAGAAATCACTTTCTTTGCTCATCCATAAAGCTCCTCATTCGTTTTATTGTGTTTTTATCGTGAGATTACAGCAATTTAGTCACATCTTCAGATTCCACTCCTAATTCTAGTTCTTCTGGCTACTTTCACCACATCTGCAGTTCCTTCCTCCACAGTGGTCTTGAACCTCTCAAAGTCATACATGAGGACTGTAATCAACTTCTTGCAAATTCCTGTTAACGTTGATACTTTCACATCTTCCCGTGAATCACAAATGTTCTTAATGGCATCTAGAATGGTGAACCCTTTCCGGAATTTACTTTGCTCAGATCCTTCAGAGGAATCACTATTTATGGCAGCTATTACTTGTGGCAGCTATTACAATACGAAATGTATTTCTTTTTTAAAAAATTTACTTTCATTATTTATTTATGTTATTTAGGTTAACATTGGTTTATAACGTTATACAAGTTTCATGTGTACGTTACATTTCTACTTCTATATACCTTATAGCATGCTCACCACCAAAAATTTAGTTCCCATCCATCACCATACGGTTGATCCCCTTTACCCATTTCACTCTCCCCTTCCCCTCTGTAACCACTACTCTGTATCTACCTGTTTGTTTTTATTTGGTTTGTTTTGTTCATTTGTTTTGTTTTTGTGTGTCTTTGTTTTTTTATATTCCACATATGAATGAAATCATACGGTGTTTGTCTTTCTCTGTTTGACTTATCTCACTTAGCATAATACCCTCAAAGTCCATCCATGTTGTCACAATGGCAAGATTTCATCTTTTTTTAAGGCTGAGTAGTATTCTATTGTATACGTGTATACACCACAACTTCTTTGCCCACTCTTCTGTTGATGGTCACTTTGGTTGTTTCCATATCCTGGCTATTTTAATAATGCTGCGATGGACATAGGGGTGCACATACCTTTTCAAATTAGTGTTTTCATATTCTTTGTATAAATACCCAGAAGTGGAATAGCTGGATCATATGCTAGTTCTATTCTTAAATTTTTGAGGAATCTCCATACTGTTTCCACAGTGGCTGCACCAATTTACATTCCCACCAACACTGTAGGAGGGTTCCCTTTTCTCTACATCCTCTAACACTTGTTATTTCTCTTGCCTTTTTGATAACTGTCATTCTAACAGGAGTGAGATGATATCTCATTGTGGTTTTGTTTTACATTTCCCTAATAATTAATGATGTTGAACATCTTTTCATGTGTCTGCTGGCCATCTGAATGTCTTTTTTGGAAAAATGTCTATTCAGCTCCTCTGCCCACTTTTTAATTGGGTTGGTTTTTGTTGTTGTTGTGTGAATTCTCATATATTTTGGATATTAACCCCTTATTGGATATACCATTTGCAAATATCTTCTCCTTTTTGGTAGACTGTCTTTTCATTTTGTTGATGGTTTCATTTGTTGTGCAGAAATGTTTTAGTGTGATGTAGTCCCATTTGTTTATTTTTGCTTTGGTTTCCCTTGCCTAAGGAGTCATATCCAGAGGGATATTACTGACGTGGATGTCAAAGACTGTACTGCCTAGGTTTTCTTCTAGGAGGTTTGTGGTTTCAGGTCTTACATTAAAGTCTTTAATCCATTTTGAGTTGATTTTTGTGTATGGTATGAGATAGTGGTCTAGTTTCATTTTTTTTTTTGCACATGGATGTCCAGTTTCCTAACATCATTTATTGAAGAGACTACCCTTTCTCCATTGTATATTCTTTGCTGCTTTGTTGAATGTTAGTTGTCCATAGAAGCCTGGGTGTTTTGCTGGTCTCTCAGTTATGTTCCACTGATCTATGTATCTATTTTCTGCCAGTACCATGCTATTTTGATTACCACAGCTTGGTAATATAGTTTGAAATCAGGGCATGTGATACCTCCAACTTTGTTCTTTTTTTTTTTCTTTTTTTTACGGTACGTGGGCCTCTCACTGTTGTGGCCCCTCCCGTTGTGAAGCACAGGCTCCAGATGCACAGGCTCAGCGGCCATGGCTCACGGGCCCAGCTGCTCCACAGCATGTGGGATCTTCCCGGACCAGGGCATGAACCCGCGTCCCATGCATCGGCAGGCGGACTCTCAACCACTGCACCACCAGGGAAGCCCCTGTTCTTTTTTCTTAGGTTTGCTTTGCCTATTTGGGGTCCTTTGTGGTTCCATATAAGTTTTAGAATTTTTTGTTGTATTTCTGTGAAAAATGTCCTTGGGATTTTGATAGGAATTGCATTGAATCTGTAGGTTGCTTTAGGTATGGGCATTTTAACAATGTTAATTCTTCCAGTCCATGAGCATGGAATATCTTTCCATTTATTTGTGTCTTTTTCAATTTCTTTCAGCAATGTCTTATAGTTTTCAGTGTACAGGTCTTTCACCTCCTTGGTTAAATTCACTGCTATGTATTTTATTCTTATTACTGCAATTGTAAATGGGATTGTTTTATTAATTTCTCTTTCTGCTAGCTCACTGCTAGCATGTATAATAGAAATGCAACAGATTTTTGTATACTGATTTTGTATCCTGCAACTTTACTGTATTTGTTTATTATTTCTAATAGTTTTTTCGTGTATTCTTCAGGCTTTTCTATATAAAAAATCATGTCATCCACAAATAGTGACAATTTTACTTTTTCCTTTACAATTTAGATGGCTTTTATTTCTTTTTCTTGCCTATTTGCTCTGACTACGGCTTCCAATACTATGTTGAATAAGAGTGGTGAGAGGGGGCATCTTTGTCTTGTTCCTGATTTTAAAGGGATAGCTTTCAGTTTTTCATGGTTGACTATGATGTTAGCTGTGGGTTTGACATACATGGCCTTTACTAATTTGTGGTATGTTTCTACTATACCCACTTTATTGACACTTTTTATCAAAAATGGATATTGAATCTTCTCAAATGCTTTTTCTACATCTATTGAGATGATCATATGGTTTTTATCCTTCATTTTGTTAATGTGGTGTACCATGCTGGTTGATTTGTGTATGTTGAATCATCCTTACATCCCTAGAATAAATCCCACTGATCATGGTGTATGATCCTTTTAACGCATTGTAGCAGCTGGTTTGCTAATATTTTATTGAGGATTTTGGTGTCTATGTTCATCAGAGATATTGGCCTATAATTTTCTTTTTTGTGTGTTGTCTTTGTTTGGTTTTGGTATCAGGGTGATGTTGGCCTCATAAAATGAGTTAGGAAGCATTCCTTCCTCTTCAATTTTTTGGCAGACTTTGAGCATTAAATCTTCTTTGAATGTTTGGTAGAATGCACTGTGAAGCTGTCTGGTCCTTCTATTTCTTCATGATTCAGTCTTGGAAGGGTGTATGATTCTAAGAATTTGTCCACTTCTTCTAGGTTGTCCAATTTGTTCATAATATTCTCTTACAATCCTTTGTTTTTCTGTGGTATCCGTTGTTATTTCTCCTCTTTTATTTCTGATTTTATTTATCAGACCCTTCTCTCTTTTTTTCTTGGTGAGTCTAGATAAAGGTTTGTAAATTTTGTTTATCTTTTTAGAGATCCAGCTCTTATTTTCACTGATCTTATCTACTGTCTTTCTAGTCTCTATTTCATTTATTTCCACTCTGATTGTTATTATTTCCTTCCTTCTATGGACTTTGGGCATCATTTGTTCTTCTTTTTCTATTTCCTTTAGGTGTAAGGTTAGATTGTTTGAGATTTTTCTTGTTTCTTGAGGTAGGCCTGTATTGCTATAAAGTTCCCTCTTAGTACCACTTTTGCTGCATCCCATAGATTTTTTTGGTATGTCATATTTTCATTTTCATTTGTCTTCAGGTAATTTTTAATTTCTTCTTTGATTTTTTTTTGACCCAATAGCTCTTCAGTAGCATGCTGTTCAGTCTCCATATACTTGTCATTTTTCTACCTTTCTTCTTGTAGTTGACTTCTAGTTTCATACCATTGTGATTGGGAAAGATGCTTGATATGATTTCAATCTTTTTAAATTTATTGAGATTTGTTCTTTAGAAAGTTCCACGTGCACTTGAGAAGAATATGTATTCTGCTGCATTTGAATGTAATGTTCTGTATAGATCTATCAAATCCATCTGGTTCTGCTGTTTCCTTGAATTTCTCTCCAGATGATCTATTCACTGACACAAGTGGGATGTTAAAGTCCCCTACCATTACTGTGTTGCTGTTAATTTCCATTTTCTTGGTAATTCCTTCACTTTCAGCCGATGTTTGTCTTTAGAGCTGAGCTCCTGGAGGCCGCATATAGTTGGGTCTTGTTTTTTTTAACCCATCCAACCACTTTGTGTCTTTTGGTTGGTGAATTCAATCCATTTACATTTTAGGTGACAGATGAGGACTTAGCACTGCCAGTTTAGCTTTTGTTTTCTGGTTGCTCTATATATCCATTGTTTTGTTTTGTTTTGTTTTTTCCTTGTGTTTCTGTCTGCCATTTTGGTTTGGAGGTTTTCTGTTTTTTGTAGTTTCCTCTTTTTTTATGTTTCATGTCTCTACTCTATATTTATGTTTTGTGGTTACCATGGGGTTTGTATGAAATCTCTCATAGATAAAATAGCCCTTTTTCTGCTGATAGGATCTTACCTTCATTTACCTACATAGGTTCCATCCTTTTCCTCTTTCCCTTTTATATTTTTGTTGTCTCAAATTATCCCATTTTATGTTGTGAGTTTGTTACTGAATTGAAGCAGCTATATTTGTTTTTTCAACATTTTCCCTCTTTAACCTTTACGCTATAACAAAGTGTTTAAAAACCTGTTGCGATAAAGACTTGCAACTTTTGATTCTGTCTACTTATCACCTTAGTCAAAGTTCTGTGTACTTTTTGCCATTCTGTTTCTGGTAGAAAAGCTCATTTCAACATTTCTTGTAAGGCAGGTCTAATGTTGATTAACTCTCTTGGCTTTTGGTTGTCTGGGAAAGTCTTTATTTCTCCTTCATATCTGAATGATAACTTTGCTGGATAGAGTATTGCTGAGTGATGACTTTCAGTATTTTGAGAATGTCACTCCACTTCCTCCTGGTCTGTGGAGTTTCTGCTGAGAAATCTGATGGCCCAATGAAGTAGCTTTGTGGGTTACCATCCCTTTTTCCTTAGCTGCCTTTAAAATTCTTTCTTTGTCATTGACTTTTGACAATTTTAATACAATCTGTCTTAGAGAAGGTAATTAGGTGTTCTCTTAGCTTCATGAACTTGTATACCCAGTTTCTTCTCCAGGTTTGGGAAGTTCTCAGCTATTATTTAAATAAATGCTTTGCTCCCTTCTCCCTCTCTTCTCTTCGGGGATACTCATTACCCTAATGTTGCCCTTCCTAAAAGAGTTGAATAGCTCTCTAGAATTTCCTCGTTTTTAAAATATCTTCTCTTTCCTGTCCTACTTGTACCATTTCAAGTTTGCTAATTCTCTCTTCCATATGGTCTGCTCTATTTCCAATGCTTTTAAATGTACTCTTCATCTCATTTATTGAGGTCTTCAACTCGAGAATTTCTGTTTGGTTCTTTTTTAGAGTTTAAGTACTCCTTCTGTTCATTAATATTTATTCCTGAGCTCACTGAACTGCCTTTCTAAGTTTTCTTGCAGCTCACTGGGTTTCTTCATGACAGCTATACTGAATTATCTATCAAATTGCAATATTCTGCATCTTTAAGTTTGGTTTCTGGAAAATCATCATTTGCTTTTTGTGGTACTGTCACTGTGGTTATTCATGGTGCTAGATGAGTTGTTCCTCTGCCAGTACATCTGAAGTAGGGACAGGTTTGAGATTAGAGGCCTTTCTTTTGTTTTCCAGTAGGTGGCACTATAGCATAGGTTTTTGGTTTCTTTTACCTGAGGTGCCTCTGGCTCTATTTGAGTCGGCCCTTTCCACCTTCCACCTCCTCTGTTAGAGGTGTGACTCCCTGCCCTCATTATCGCACCTTGTGCCTCTGGAGTCGACGGTAGCTCCTTCTCCCACTGTTACTGGTGTTGCTGCTTGGTACATCTAGATGGTAGGCTCTGCCATCTCATCTGGGATCCCATGAATTGCAGGCTCCACTGCCATGGGGGGAGGGGAATGAGGAGAGTTGGGAGGTGAGCTGAGGTTGCATGGGCGTCTCTGCTGTGTCTGGTATTGTAAGGTTCATGGGGCTCTGCCACAGTGGACCTGGAGTTGTTGGCGCCTCAGTGGCTGGAGGGACAGGGTCTCAGGCCCCACTGCCACTGTTTCCCAGTTACCCGTGGCCACAGGAGCTGCTGGGGCCAGGAGGCTAGAATCATGTGTACCTCCCTCCTCTGCCACTGTTGGGTTCTCTGGGGCTGCAGACTCAGTTGCTGTGGCTGGAGGGCTGGGTTTTGCAGGCACCACCTCTGCTGTTCCCTTGCTTTCAACTTCTCTATGTGTTTCAGTACACCCACCTTTAGATGTACCAATGTGTGGATTCTCCGGTGTGCTGGTGTATTGAGCTGAAGTACCCTTGTTGTACTGTGGATGTTTTACTGGTTGTAGATTGATGGGGTGAGACAAAGGTAGCTTTTCACTCTGCCATAATGCTGACATCACTCCAATCACAAAATGTATTTCTTAAACAATAAAACTTGAAAGTTGAAACTGCTCCTTGATTCATGGGCTGCAGAATGGATGCTGTGTTAGCAGGCATGAAAACAACATTAATCTCACTATACATCTCTATCAGAGTTCTTGGGTGACCAAGTGCATTGTCAATGAGCACTGACATTTTGAAAGGAATCTTTCTTTCTGAGCAGTAGGTCTCAACCGTGGGCTTAAAATATGTAGTAAAACATGTTGTAAACAGATGTGGTGTCATCCAGGCTTTGTGGTTCCATTTACAGAGCACAGGCAAAATAGACTTAGCATAAATCTTAGGGCTCTAGGATTTTCAGAGTAGTAAGTCACTAGCTGCATTAGGCCCTAATAAGAGAGTCAGCCTGTCCTTTGAAGCTTTGAAGCCAGGCATTGACCTCTCCTCTAGCTATGAAAGATGGCATCTTCTTCCAATATAAGGCTGTTTTGTCTACATCGAAATTCTGTTGTAAGTCACTAGCTGCATTAGGCCCTAATAAGAGAGTCAGCCTGTCCTTTGAAGCTTTGAAGCCAGGCATTGACTTCTCCTCTAGCTATGAAAGATGGCATCTTCTTCCAATATAAGGCTGTTTTGTCTACATCGAAATTCTGTTGTTTAGTGTAGCCACCATTAATGATCTTAGCTAGATCTTCTGGATAATGTGCTGCAGCTTCTACATCAGCATTTGTTGCTTCACCTTGCACTTTTCTGTTATGGAGACGGTTTCTTTCCCTAAACCTCATGAACCAATGTCTGCTAGCTTCAGACTTTTTTTCTGCAGCTTTCTCACCTCTTTCAGCCTTCTTAGAATTGAGGCAAGTTAGGGCCTTGCTCTGGATTAGGCTTTGGAAATATGGTGTCCAATTTGATCTCTGTAAACTACTAAAATTTTCTCCATATCAGCAATAAAGCTGTTTCACTTTCTTATTATTCATGTGTTAACTGGAGTAGCACTTTTTTTTTTTTTTTTTTTGTGGTACGCGGGCCTCTCACTGCTGTGGCCTCTCCCGTTGCGGAGCACAGGCTCTGGATGCGCAGGCTCAGTGGCCATGGCTCATGGGCCCAGCTGCTCCATGGCATGTGGGATCCTCCTGGACCGGGGCACGAACCCGCGTCCCCTCCATCGGCAGGCAGACTCTCAACCACTGCGCCACCAGGGAAGCCCTGGAGTAGCACTTTTAATTTCCTTCAAGAACTTTTCCTTTGCATTCATAACTTGGCTAACTCTTTGGCACAAGAGGCCTAGCTTTTTGCCTGTCTCAGCTTTTGACATGGCTTCCTCGCTAAGCTTAATCATCTCTAGCTTCTGATTTAAAGTGAGAGATGTGTGACTCTTCCTTTCAACACTTCCTTTGAACACTTAGAGACCATTGTAGGGTTATTGATTGGCTTAACTTCAATATTGTTGTCTCAGGGAATAGGGAGGCCCAAGGAGAAGAAAAGAGATGGTGGAATGGCCAGTTGGTGGAGCAGTCAGAACACACACAGCATTTATGGAATAAGTTCGCTGTCTTGTATGGGTGCAGTTCATGGTGCCCCAGAACAATTACAATAGTTAACAGCAAAGATCACTGACCACAGATCACCATAACAAACACAATAATAATGAAAAAGTTTGAAATATTGCAAGAATTACCAAAATGTGAGTATACAGAGACCTGAAGTGAATAAATGCTGTTGGAAAAATGGAACTGATAGACTTGCTCAACACAGGGTTGCCACAAAACTTCAATTTGTAAAAAACACAGCATCTGTGAAGCTCAATAAAATGAGATATGCCTGTAATGTCCTCTCTTTTTTGAATTTAATTACCTTTTAAATCCTACCTTCTTCACAAGGCCTACCAAACTTCTCTGGCAATGCAGTGCAAAGAGATACTTTTGATATCATGAAGCCAGTGGTTTGAGTTTTGACTTCAGATTTGCCCCAAATCCATGACTCCTGGACTTGTTTGGTTCATTTTTGGTATCTTGCTAATATCAAAAAGATATTTCTAATATTTGTACCACTTATTTTGATATTTGATCACATTCTACTATGTACCATTATTTAAATATTTTGTGTGCTAAGGTTTCTCTACCCAGTTGGACTGTAGCTCCTTGAGGGCAAACACTAATGCTTAATTAGCAATAACACAGTAATTCAATGACTCAGAGGAAAAGCATCGATAGCTGAGCTTATTTACTCCTTTAAGCATCCATATGTTTTATTTTAACTACTATGGATAAAATATATTCTAAAATAGTCTTACTTTCTTAAACTGTACTTTTAAAAATCTCACACTATACCTAATAGTTTTATGCATATCAAGGACTCCAAATAACTCGTTTTAGAAGAAATGTATTAAATAAATTCTGTATACCAATGCATATGATATATGTCAAGACTAAAGAGCAAATGAGAGGTATTATTCATTTTAGAAAAGAAAAATGAATTTAATAACTGTCCTCTGCTTATGCTTCCATTTCAAAATGCCAATATGCCAGGAATTCTTCCTCAATAACAAGTCATTAATAATCAATAATAAATTAAATTAGGTTTGGATTTTATAAAACTTGAATTCCAGGGAGTTCCCTGGTGGCCAACAGGTTAGGATTCCGGACTTTCACTGCCGTGGCCCAGGTTCAATCCCTGGTTGGAGAATTGAGATCCCACAAGCCATATGGCATGGCCAAAAAACAAACAAACAACAAAAAAACAAACAAGCAAACAAAAATTGAATTCCATTTTGGGAAGAAAGGCTTGGCCAAATCTTGCAATCCTAACACTGCTGATGAACAAAAATATATTGCTTTGATTCCTGAAAATATTGAACTGAGAAGTCAAAATACCTGATAATAGGCAACTTTAAATAAATTTATTAGTATGAAGTAAGTTATTCATCAGTAAAGCAATGGTCCACGAGTATGACAAGAAAATAAGTGGAACGTTATTATTACTTCTTAGGAATTAATAACTTGTGATAATATAAACAGTAGGCATGAGACAATACACTATTTGACTATAATACACTAATATACGAAATTAAGTTACATTTCACCTGTTACCTAGTTTAAGCGATAAGCTCTTTCTACAAGTCTAATGTCAAAACCATTTTTATATATACTACTTCTTAGAGAATGGGCTGGAAGGAAACATTCCACAGCAATTAAATAAAACCATTAAATGTACTAGATTTAGGGTCTTCTGGAATTCTAGGGAAGGGGACTCAGAGGATGAGGGTCCAGAATGGGAAGGACACTTAATTTTCATTGTATATTCTTGGTACTACTGAATTTAAAAAAAAATGCATATATTACTTATTCCATTAAAATAGTTATCATTTAAAGGGAAGGAAAAAATTGTACAAAGAAAAAATTTATATCTTATCTAAGGTGATAATCATAAAGCAGAAAACATCCTACATATGCTAAGATCTGTGATAATAGTTCAACATCAACAGAGTCACCTTGATATATTTAATCAGCAAACATGCAGTTCTCACTCTCACCTTCCAAAGTGAAGGACTATATACCGAATGAGATCACCCTGCTTTTCCATTTTGTTGTCTGTGACCATGGGCATCAATTTGTCATAGTACTTGGCAAGGTAGAAATGCCCATCCTCCCACTCTGGCAGGAACAAGGTCACATCCTGTAAAAGATAACAGAGAATATCCACTTAATAAAACCCCCCACTATGCTGGGAAGTAAAGTATAAATAGATAATTAGGGATCAAAAGTATGAGACCGACATCTAGGCAGAGCAAAGTCAAAGGCAGACTGACTCTGGTGTAAATAAGGAATAGCTACTTTCTTACAAAGGTTTTCTCAGGATAGCTGGTGGGTTCTGGTGGGTTGCCCGCTGATCAACATGTCATGCTAATTTGCTATATAGGGAAAAACACTCCACTTACATTGCCACTTTATATGATACATCAAAATAATTTTCAGATGGATTAAGGTATTTCATGTATGTGTGTACAGGTATATTTTTATTGTTTTAAAAAAAAACCTCAGAGAAAGAAGAATATCAAATCTCTGAAGAGGACAGGACTTTAAAGGCATTCAAATATGGTTTAAAAAAGAAATCACATATCATTTTTCTCTAAGATCTACAAGTTATTGCCCTCTCTCTCAACTCCTTCATAATCAGGCTTTTGAAAAGAATTCTCCAACTCACTGTCATTCCTCAAACTATTTCTTTTTGGTTCAGTAGACACCACTCCACTAAAGTAGCAACTTAAACAGACATACTTTCCAATTCTGATCTCACGTGAGTGACCTCTCTTCAGCATGTTTCTGTTGTCCATGCCATTTCTTCTTTGAATCACTTTCTTCCTTTTGCTTCTGTGAGGCCACAGTGTTCCAAGTTTTCTCCTACCTTTCTGGCCACTCCTACTCAGTCGCCTTTGTCATTTCCTCTCCCTTTCCTTTATATTTGTATATTGTGTGTGGTTTATTAATTTTTAATTATATTACTTGAAATGTGATGGAAAATACATAGAACAGCTGAGTAAAAAAAATTTTTTAAATACAGCTCGACTCTTAATTCAAGCAAATTTGAGAACACAGTTTAGACCAGGAACCTTAAAATGAGATTGTAAGTTTCCTCCAAATCTAATCCTAAAACCTTACAGATACAAACCTGCTTGTGGATAGAGGACAGAATGACATGATTAGATATATGGAACAGATGCTGGATTCATGTGCCTAAAACGGGCCACAGGGACGAGGCTCCCAGTGTGCTTTTCTCATCTAGTCAAAGGAGAAGCAAATGGAATGAAGGAAAATGCTAATTAAGATTGCTTCTAAAAAGATATTTTCAATCTGGTTTCATCATCTTTCTATCTCCCTTCCTTTCCTTTCTTCCTCCCTCCCTCTCTCCTTCCTTCCTGGTTTAAGTTAAAATTTTATTTTAGAAAATAAAATCTACATACAGAAAGATAAATCTTATATGCAAAGCTTGCTCAATTATCACAAAGCGATCACACTTATATAAGAACTCCAGAAACACGAGCCTCCCCTTTCGCCCTCCCAAACACTACTCCCTTTGTTCTCCTCCCAAATAACCACTACTACAGATTAAATATTTGTGTGTTGTCCCCCCTCCCCCCTCGCCCAATTCATATGTTGAAGCCTAATCCCCAATGTGATGGTATGTGGAGGTGGGGCCTTTGGGAGGTGATTAGCTCACAAGTGTGGAACCCTCATGAATAAGATTAGTGCCCTTATAAAAGAGGCCCCAGGGCCCTCCCTTGCCTCTTCTGCCATGTGAGGTCATAAGGAGAAGATGGCTGTCTATGTAAGCAGGGCCTCACCAGACTGAATCTGCTAGCACCTTAATTCTGGACTTCTCAGCCTCCAGAACTGTGAAAAATAAATGTTGCTTAAGCCACCCAGTATATGGTATGTTTGTTATAGCAGTGCATATGGACTAAAAACAACCACTATCTCCATTTCTGATACAATAATTTTGTTTTGCTCATTTCTGAACTTTATATAAATGGAATCATACTACATGTATGATTTTTTCATATGACTTTTTTCCTTCAACATTAAGTTTGGGAGAACCATTCAAGTTGTTGGATGTAACTTTGGTTTGTTGGTCTTCATTGCTATACATACAGTATTCCATTATAGGGATATGTTATAATTCGTTTATCCATTCTATAATTGATTGACATTTCTACTTCCAGTTTAAAATCTACAAATAACGTTGGTATAAACATTTTTGTACATGTTCTATGGAGACGTGTTGAGCATTGATAAAGTGGCTGTCACAGTATTATCACCTTTAGGAGAAAACACCAAACTGTTTTCCAAAATGATTGTAATAACTTATACTTCCAGCAGCACTGTATGAGCGTCTAAATGCTCTATAGCCTTGCTAACACTTGAAAATATCAATCTTTTAAATTTTAACCATTCTTGTAGGTATATAGTGTTAGCTCATAATACTTTTCTTTAAACTGAACGGCAGTTGATTTATAATATTGTATTAGTTTCATCATAATACTTTTTAAATTTGCATCTATTCCTGTCTACTACAGTGAAGATATTTTCTTTTTTTGGGTCATTTATATATATCCTTCTGTTAAGTCTTCTATTCAATTTTAAAATTGAGTTGTCTGTATTTTTCTTATTGACTTTTAAGAGTTCTTATTATATTCTGGATATAAGCCTCACCATTTATGTATTGCAAATATCTTGTAATCTATTGCTTACCTTTACATTCTTTTAAAAAATATTTATTAATAAATATATATTTTTATTTTTTAAGTAAAAAATAAAAGCTGATGTACAATATGTTAGTTTCAGGTGTACTACATAATGATTTGACATTTGCATACACTATAAAATGATCACCATGATAAGTCTAGTAACCACCTGTCCCCATACTAAGTTATTACAATATTATTGACCATATTCTTTATGCTGTATGTCTCCATGACTTATTTATTATATAATTGAAAGTTTAAACCTCTTAATCCTCTTCATCTATTCCCCCCTACCCACCTCCCGTCTTTCTTGCCTTTACATTCTCAATGGTATCTTTTGATGAACAGAAATTCATAATTTTAAGCTAGTCAAATTTATTAATCGTTTCTTTTATAGTTATTGTTTTTGATCTGTTTAAGATGTCCTGAGCTACCTCTAGGTTTGAAGATACTCTCCTATATTCTATTTTGGGACCTTTATTATTTTGCCTTTCACATTTAGATCTACAATCTACCTGAAGTTTATTTTTGTTTATGTTGTAAAGAAGGGATCAAGTTTGACTTCTCCTCCCATAAGCTATCCAAATAACACAACAATGTTTATGGAAAAGATCATTCTCTCAACTCTACAATACCACTTAGAATCTGTTTCTGGGTTCTCTCTTCTGTTCTATTGGTTATTTGCCTAGCCTTACATGAACACAACATCATCTTAATTTCTATGCCTTTATAATAAGTCTTGAAACACATCCTGGTTATTCTCAGTTTGCCCCTCTAAAATACACTTGTCACTCCACTCTTTTCTGCTCTATAATCCAAAAGATTGACATTGTTGATTTCTATCAGTGGGCCTATTTGCCTTCTGGAAATTGTTGTTCTTATAGTTCCCCCATGATTGTTCTTTCCTTAGCAGCTGTTTCCAGCGGGGCCTCATAGTTTTGAGTTATGCATGTGTATCATGGTATTCAGTCAAAGACTCAGTGGTGATTCTAATGCAGATCTAGAACTTTTTGTCTAACTCCTTTTTCCAGGTTAGTCTGCTTCACAATTCTAGCCATCCACTCTTATTTTATTATTTTGTATCTTCTATATTCCATGTTTTTAATTTTTTTTCAGTTCCTTTTCTAACTCCTTGAGATGGATTCTTAGCTTATTAATTTTGAGCCTTTATTTTCTTCTAACATATGTAAATAATACTTCAAATTCCCTGTAAGAATGGCTTTAGCTAAATCCAAGTTTTGCTATGTCATATTTTTATTATCATTCAGTTCAAAGTATTTTTCAATTTCCATTGCAATTTTTTCCTTGACCCATGGGTTACTGAGAAGTATCTCTTTTCTAACACCATCTATGTAAGGCTTAATACGTAGTAAGGAAAGTATATACTGTGTTTGTTCAAAAATTTTCAGGCCAGACTGTGGTTAACTTTGGGAAGGAGGATGAAAGGGTGAGTTCTAGAGCATTAAGAACATTCTACTTCTTGATATGGGTGGCGGTTTCATGACTATATTTATTTTGTGATAATTCCTCCAACTATACTTATGTTATATATTCACTAAAAAGTCAAAAAAGCTTCCTGGCTATTTTTATACATGTGCTCTTCCCATATGGACCTTAAAATAATTTTATCTATTCTCAAAAACAACAAAAAAAGTGAGTTTCTAACTGAAATTGCATTATACATTCACTTACCTTATATTTTTTCATAACTGCATTGCTTTCAAAGTTAGCTGTTTCTTCCATAAAACGGCCCACTAGTAGCATAGCTCGTCCATGGATTAACATGTTCTTACTTTCAGTTGGGGTTTTATTTTCAGGAAAACATAACTCAACACCCTTCTGAAGAACAATTAGTGCCTGGTGAACATCACCCTGAAAGAAAAAAGGCAACAACAAGCCTTTTAATTTAAGAACATATTTCCATTTTCTGAAAAGCAAATAAAATTGTTAGAATTTAAAGTTCATAAGGTATTTTATGTATAAATCTATTTGTAATTTCATGCTCATCTCTCATTTTCCTCCTATGAAAGTAAAATCCTAAACAGGAATCATTGCTTCATTTCATATAGAACTCCTGTATTCATTCATTCACTTGTTTTTTACAGTCAGTCAAAGTGCAGGGAACTGAAGATATATGTAGATGATTAGGGATAAACAAACATAAATATGTCAAAATCTCTAGCTTAAAAAAGTTCACAGTATGGGCTTCCCTGGTGGCGCAGTGGTTAGAGTCCATCTGCCGATGCAGTGGACGCGGGTTCGTGCCCCGGTCCGGGAGGATCCCACATGCCGTGGAGCGGCTGGGCCCGTGAGCCATGGCCGCTGAGCCTGTGCGTCCGGAGCCTGTGCTCCGCAATGGGAGAGGCCACAACAGTGAGAGGCCCGCGTACCGAAAAAAAAAAAAAAGTTCAAAGCCAAGTGAGGAAATAAACTATAAAACAACAACACAATGTGCTAAGTGTTATTAACAGAAGAATATACATGCATATTATGTAGGAAAGAGAAGACAGTCTGCTAAATCTACCTGAAGATATAGGAAAATGGAGTTGAGCAGTGGTCAGGCAAAGTAATCACGTGAGGAAAATCTAAGTTAGGTCTTAAAAAATGAGTAGAAATTTTCCTGGCAAAGAATTCAGTGAAGGACACTCTTGGTAGAAGAGTGTCTCAATTTTAGTTGAGAAAAAGGCAAGTAGTCTGGTTTTAGCTGAAGATTAAAGGGTTGTGAGATAAAGGGTTTGTGAAGACTAAAGGGTTTGTGAATACTAAAGGGTTTGTGACAACTGAACCTGAAGAGGTAGGCTGAGACTCGATGAGAAAGGGCCTTGTGTACTTTCTAAAGTTCTGACTTAATCCTAAAGCCATGAAGAATACTTTGAAGGATTTTAACTGGGGGAGTGACATGATTCAGTGTACATTTTAGAAAGATGACAGACTGCAGTAATGAACACCAAGAAATGGTGAGACCTCAAAAAAAACTTAATATTGCCAGAGGGTGTAAATGCTAAGGGCATGAAGGAAAGCAGCAAAGATAAATAAGAGGGAGAGGATTCAAAAGATATTTCTAAGGTCAGTTTAGTCTCCAACTTGATGTGGAAAGTGAGGGAGAGGAAGAAGTTCAAGATGATGCCCAGATTACTGTCATAAATGAGAGGATGAGACAGAGTCCTACTCAGAAAAATAAGGAATATGGGAGGAGAAACAGGCAGTGAATTTTACATGATGAATTGCATTTTGAGCATACTGAATTTAAGGTATTACAATACATACATGTTCTAGCACTAGCTCTGAAAATGACCTGACTAATGCGGGCTGAATTATTACTTTCATCTCCCATCCAGGAAACATCTCCTCCCCTGTCCTTTCTTAGCCACCATAAAAGTTGGTTTAATCACAAATGGCACCAACTATAGTTGCTAACCGTCAATTTCAGAACATGCTATGCCTACTACTAATTCTAGACTGGTGGCAAGCATGAGGAGATATGAAAGTAAGAGTCCTTTAAATCTGCGGCATGAGCTTTTCAAGGAGTTTGTGTATTTTAAAGCCCCCTTCTTATAACTGTAGCTTTAATCTGAGGATTGCTGAGGACGTTTGTTCTGAAGCTAAGCCCTTTCTGACAGGCTAGATTAGAAGTGGATCTTTACAGCAACAGTGGCAAGTCTACACAAAACTAATTATCTGCCAAGAATGTAATAAGGACAGTGTTATGTTCACCTAAACATTTCTTGAGTGCACTCATGTATATATATATGTATATATATATATATATATATATATATATATAGTAAAAACAAAGGAAAAATTGGTCATTTCCCTCAAGAAAAAAATGGAAGACAGATGAAAACAGAGAGAACTGCACTTTCAGTCTTGAAATTGGGGACTTCAGGATAGAAGGAAGTTTCTTCCAGATGATAGTAGATAAATGATGCAGAAAGGTGACAGAAAAAGAAGGTTCTGAATTTAGATTAGGGATCTAATCTCTGTCATGCCTTTGTAGGAAGTACCTATGATGGAAGTACGTACAATGACGTCCCCTTGGCCATTACCTTGGACCACAGCCACTTTGCCCTTTCCACATACAGTTCAGCAAGTCGTGATTCTCCAGCATTAAGGAGAGCATTGTAGGCTGTCTGGTGGTGACCAGCCTTTCGAGCTACTCTGGCACTCTGTAGCCAGCATTCTCCAACCATGTCTTTGTAATCTGGTCTAAAGGAATGTGACAAAATGGGCGGGGGGAAAGAGCATTTTTAAGTATATTCAACAGCTTAATTAAAATATCTCTTCCTAACATGGAACCTTCTCAATATATCTTTTCAAAGGAATCAAAGAATATTTATGTTAAAAAACTAATTTTAATTTTCTTAGAGTTCTCCATTGTTATCAATTACAAGCCTATGAAGACCTTACTATTGACTTATATCTGTACCTTCCCCAGATACGTTTTCAACATTAAAAACATGATATATTGCACATAAAAGTAATTTTTAAGTTCTAGGCTCATTTTAACTATACAGTGTAGACTTGACAACTGACAATAGAAAAATACAGATTCAGAGAGAAAATTAGGAAAGATAAATACTCCCAAGTAATATGCAAATATAACACTGAATTCACAATAACTGACATGCAAAAAAAAAGTGTGTAAAACCTTTTGTTGAGGCTTAATAAAGCTCTCCGGAGAGCCAGTATGGGCTCCTTTGCTCTGTAGGAATTCTGGGTCATTTCTAGTCGAGCTACCCAATTTAGTGAATCTTCTTGAGTACTGTCACCTGGAGACTGGTGAAAAACTGGTTTGACGCTATGCTCCAACTCACACAACATGTGCAATCTGAAGACACATAGAGCCTATGTTAATATGTTATAATAGTCAGCCATATTAATCTGACATATAAAGCACGTACTTTAAATTAACCATAAAGAATATGAAATGTGCAGTTTTCTTTGGAAGAACTTTAACCAATATATATTCTTGGTATATAAACAGTAACATTTAAAACTTTTCAAATTGGGTATAAACACTAATTTATGTTGATTTGAATAGTTAGTGCTTTGCTATGATCCCTAGACCCCTCTAATTAAATTGGAGAAGGGTATATAAAACTAAATTCAAATGTATGAAAGCCAGACTTTACCACCTGTATAAAGATAAAAGAAAATATAAATCAATGTAAATATTTGTATATATTGCTGGTGCTATTGTAAGAGGACCTGGCATAGTAGATGCCAGTAAAAAATTGTGAAATGAATGCAATTTTAATTTTTTTTTTTCCTACGGCTGATGGAAACATTTGTGATACATTCAAATTAACTTTTTCCCATGCCTACAACCCAGTGTTCAAGCATGCAGTTGAGTAGCTACATAACTGAATTAATCCCAGTGGTCCAATCTCTGGTTTCATTAAGCTGTTACCAAAGGGGCTGATACAAAATATAATTTAAAAAATAGCGTATTTTTCTTTTTAATTTACTGTTGTTCAATTACAACATATGTTTTATTCTTTTCTTCAGGTAAATTAACAGACCTAAAATGTTTTCCATCATTTTCTTCCTTACCTCTAAAAATTATTATTACTTGTGAGTAATATTAATATTACTTGTGAGTAATGTAGTACCTACATTTGAGGGGGGAGTGGGAAATGTCAAATGCATTTCTCAAAGAGAAAAAGGAAAGGGAACCAACAAGTACTGAGTACCAATGTGCCAGGCAGAGTAGACGTCTAGTTATTTAGGTTATATAGAAAATAAACTCTGACATCACAACAAGACAAATGTAAGATATTTTTGCTATTTTTTAGAAGTCTCATATTTGCCTTTCTAATTAAAAGGATGTATGTTAGGACATTTTAAAAAACTATAGATAGGGTGATTGTGAGGTAAAAAAATGAAAAGAGCCATTTTGTGAGCTCTGCGTAACACCAAACACACTATCACTTATTTAGCGAGCACAAAATTCCAAGCCTGTCATATGACACCTACAGACCAGGAATATAAAAATGGAAACCTCAAAATACCTCACAATATATTCATATCCTCGTTGGTAAGAGCCTCTTTCAAAGCTTGCAGCTGAAAGAGGCACAATTTGTTCTGCTCTCACTAGTTTCAATGTGTCATAAAAAGCTGTGATATCTTTTTTTTTAGCTGATAATAATAACTGTCCCAGTCTGACACTCCATGTTGTAGATTTCCCATCTGAAAAACAAATGAAGAGTCAAGGCATGCCATGATAGCTGGATTCCAGAACAAGCTTTATTTCATTTGATAAAATGGTCAACAGAAATCCGGAACAGATAGTTTCATTCCACTTTGAACTTAAACAAGGCAATCATAAAACAAGCTGAGAGATTAATTACGAAAGTTGCTTAGCTACTTAAGTCTAAATATTTATGGCATATTAAAACTGCTTATATTTTAAGAAGTAATTTTACCTGCTGCCAAATAGTTTTCTACCAAATCCCACTGTGACAATTTCCAAGCTGCTTCCACTCTGTATGTGTTTAATTCATCTGTCCATTCAGACCTGTTAAAAGAAATACGTATCACTTAACCATTTATTTAAAGTGGCATTTAGAGGTTTTTTCATTGGTTTAGATACTCTATTTATTGTAGTTATTTATTGCTCTATTCATTGTATTTGTATGGTATTGTATTTTGTATGTAGGTACAAAATAATTATCTCTAGCCAAAACAATCCCCCAAATTTTAATGTTTCCAGTCCCCCAAAACATTTTTTTCAATAATTACTTCTGATACAGCCATTTAAAAATGCCATTTTTTTGGACAAATTTGTCATATATTAGAGCAGAATTAATGCCTGGATAATTACAAAGAGCAGTTGTAAAATGAGTTGCATGCTTAACTTGAACAAAGAGCAGGGAGAAAAAAGAGCCAACTGAACATACATGCATTCAGAGGTAAGCAATTCTAATAACTTGGTATTTTGAATTAAATTTAAGACAAAAAACATAGAAGCTGGTGGGGTAGGTTGAGTACTGGGGTACATAGGACACTCAATAATAAAGGCATAACAATGTTACAAATTATGTGTCAATAGTATGACAAAGGATACAAAATTAGCTACCTAAAATACATAACTATTCTTAAATTATTTTCAGTTACTTTAAAATTGGGGTTTTTAAAAGCAGCATTATATAGGTAATTATTTTTTCTAAGTATCCTACTTATGTGACACTAAGATGGCTAGTGATGTTTAGATCATGACTGTATAGAAGAAGCTATACTTCCCCATGTTTCTTCTTTATTAAATCATATCATTTGAATACCTGCTATATACTAGACCCTCAGCTAGGCACATTTTTCTATTTAATTACCTAATAATACCAAAGGTACACATACTATAAATAAGGTAACAGACTCAGGGAGGCTGGGATCAATGCCCTTAAAAGCCCTCCTTGTTCTTTCTGTAGTAAAAACACATAAAGAAAACATAACAAATGAGTCAATTAATTTTTATTAAAAAAAACTAAAGTAGTAGCATAAATATCGAATATTCTCTAATGTCTAAATACCACCAAGAACAATTTAGAACAAAGCTAAAAGAAATACAATAGAAATATAATTTTCAAAAGTCCAACTTTGAATAACTTCACTAGCTTATCACTCGATGCCAAAGTATCAAAATTTTAGGACACAAATCTGAGTAGAATTAGCAGGAGTTGCTCTCCAGAGGGGATATATCACACCAAGAAGTACCAAATGGCAATGAGGATCAGGCTGTGAGAACTTACTTCCATAAATGTATTAAAAAAATGACTGTGTAGGTTAAGCACAGTCAATAATTTTGGAGAAATATTTGTTTAAATGCAAATATTCTCCCCAAAGAAAACTCGTCCCCTCAATGACCATTTGCTTCAAGGATACAGTATCCTTCATTGAATATTGAAACTTGCCTTTCCACAAATCGAACGATCAGGAGGCTCTATGTATCCCAGATCCAAAGAGAAGACTGTGCAGTGTGCATCATAAGGAAACATGACACCTCGGCTTGAGCTAAAACAAACTTTCCCAAATTTCTGCAACCCCTTTATTCACAAGGTCTCTCAATTAATCTGGAGACACATATCTAAAACATATAACAAATCTTTCCTTGCTTCTGTAAAGCTTCTTTCATCATTTCGTAAATCCACTAACCATCCAACTAACACTAAGCTTCTCTACTCCCAGACACTGTAGAACAGTGGTCTTTAATAAATCAGTTTGGAATTTATAGAAATTATAGAGCTGTTTTCAGCGTGAACTAACTAAAAACAGTGGCCTGTGCTCTTTGGCAAACTAAGATCCCATCACTTTTGACCAGATCTCACTGTCCAGAAAAGTCAACTGGGGTCTGGTAAATACATTAAGGAGTAAGGCTTTTTCAAGAGCACAACCAACCTTCCTAGTAATTCTCTAAACTAGAAGAAACATGCATGTCTTAATCTCTGCCACATGTAAGTACTTTTTTGGTGGGTATCGTTTGGTTTGCTATAAGAAACCATTTTCTTTAGGAAAGGAAGGCTAATTTCATTTTTACTAGTCTTTTAGGAGAAAATCGACCCACACATTCTAGAGTGGTATTCCTTAGTTCAGTCACAAAGTTTCCCTCTCCCCAGCACAGAAAATAACTGGTGCTGATAATGTAGGCAGAGGTTAGATAATCTTCTGGAAATACTAATATGAGCTTCACCAATAGTAGGTGAAGTCTTGCAGGTTCCTGTTATAAAGCAAATTTAATTCAAGGATGACTCTTTGCATAGACGATAAGCTGTTAAGTGCTAGATTGACTTAAGAGACAGCAGGAAAAATTATTTTTTGGTGTTTATCTCCAATACCATGAAAACAAAAAAGATTTCATTACTTTAGTAAACATTACTTCAACCCAATTAATTAATTAAAAATTTCCCATTCCAAACTAACAACAAAAGAAAATCATTCTTTTAAAAAACATTACCTGTTAGCATGCACTCCATTCACCTGAGTGATTACAGTAGACAGCTGACCAAGACCTAACATGGACTTCACTACGCCATGATAGTGAATGATCTGGAAATTTAAAAGTATTTAAAATAGCAACGGTTACTTCAAATACATCTTAGGAACCAAAAAGTGTTTAACTGATATTCATTAAAAAATGCTATTTACCTCACTGAGCCTACCTTTCTTAGTTTAACAACTGACTTGCTTGGCTATATGGCAGAGCCCTCTACTGATGTCCTAAACACAACTGAATTTTTTTTTTT
This sequence comes from Delphinapterus leucas, assembly GCF_059928025.1. NCBI lineage: Eukaryota > Metazoa > Chordata > Mammalia > Artiodactyla > Monodontidae > Delphinapterus > Delphinapterus leucas. The sequence continues at coordinate 127,158,027 of NC_143132.1, read as the reverse complement.
TTTAATGGAGATAACCTATAAAAAAATCTCAGATTGCATTCATTATCTTTTCCAGATACGGTCTGATTTTTGGTTCAGATCAAATATAAAAGTAACAAGTACTCCTTAATACTTTGTTTAAAGATTATTTGTCATATTATTTCTCACCTAAAAATTAAAACTCAAACGTCACAATATTATTAATATCGATTTTGGGCTTCAGTAACTGAAAAGTTAAATAGGATTGTGAAATATTCTTTAAAATTGAAAACAAGCCTGTGAAAAATAAAGGCCCTACACACTGAACTTCTGAGAAAATGAACATGTCAATTATGACAAAAAGGAATACCCCGAGATTAGAGAGGATCTAAGTCAAGATTATAAATCAATGATTCTAAACCCCTTTCCTGTTCCAACATACATGAGATATGCAACGTCCCCCAGTTAGCAACTGTAGCCCAGTGATTCTAAGGGACCATTTCAGAGATTCCCAGATGGTGATAGGGGGCATGTGTAATCTGAAAAAGTTTCTTAGGCTGTAGAGAATCACTATTATTATTAAAAATTGATGCAAGTCTTATACTTTTAATAGCAATCTAAAATTATATCAATTTTAGAGTAATGCAACATAGAGTTTAATGTAAGTATACTTCACAGTAAATCTCATTTATTTGGGAGATTTGTAAGGTCACAGAAATTTGGTATTGGAAGGGATCTCTGAGATCCTCTAGCATGTCTCTAATTTTATCAATCAGGAAACTCAAGTTCAGAGACGGTTAAATATTTTCCAGACACACTGTGACCCTGGTAGAGACAGTATTGAAATTAAGGTTTCCAAAGTTCCTAGTTCAGAGTTCTTTTTGTTACAAGGCCTTTCATTTATCTCTTACCTGGTCTGGTTCTAACTGAATAGCCCTGTCATAACAAGCAGTGGCATCCCTTAGTAAGCCGATGCTTTCATGTTCAAGGATCTGTTCTTTTAGAGATGGTTCTGCCTTTCGAATTGCACTTACTCCAGCCACTCCATCTGGTTCATGCATAGCAGCATACAATTTCTTTGTTCAATCATTAAAAAACAATCAAGGGAGGAAAAAAACACAACTGGAAATAAAACTATAAAGCCACCAGTTTATGTAAAAAAATATATAAGAATTTTTTTCTCAAAGCAACAATATGTATTTGTTTCAAGATAGATTCACAGTGAAACTGCAAACTTATTTCCAGGCATTCTGTTCCACTTAAATATACTCATATTCCGCTTAAATACAAATCTATACTAATAACTGTTATTGATAATGAGAGCTGTAAAGAACCTCAAAGTCCTGAACTCTTTTAAAAATCCAATATATAATAAATTCTGTTGAGTATAGTTTATAAGTATTTTATTGCATTTTAAAACTTAAAAACATTTTAAACAGCATTTTAATATATTCATATTGAGATGCTTTCAAGAAACACAAGAGACTAAATCTGGGTTCAAAGGAGATATTCAGGATGAAGATAAAAATTTGGGAGCAATTAGCACAAAGATGGCAGGGGAAAGGATGAAATGATTTAGGAAATGAATAGAGGGAGAGAAGAAAAGAGGACTGGGGAAGGACATCAGAGTACCTGTATATTTATAGACAAGGAAGAACTAACAAATGAAACTGAGAGGAGAAGCCAGAGTAGTTTGAAGAAACCTGGAGAATGTGGTATCCCAGAAGTTGTGAGAGAAAAGAAAATACCTTAATAAAGAAGTGGTCAAATGATGCCATGAGATTAAGAAAATGAGGACTGGGAAGCATTTATTGGATTTGGTAACATGGAGGCCACCAATTTTCTTAGCAAGAGTAGTGTCAGTGCAATGGAGAAAGAACTCTTGTTGGAACGGGCAAAGAGTAAATGGGAAGTAAAGAAGGAATACAGAGAAGATGGGCAATTCTTTTAAAAACTGACTGTGAAAGGAAACAGAAAGATGGGAAGTATCTGAAGAAGATACTGTAAGATCAAGGGAATTATAAAAAGTTAAGATTTTTTACAGGCGACACCAGAGCATGTCTATATGCTCTATGTACTCTGGTTGAGAAAGAAAAATTAATGATATTGGAGAAAGCAGGAATATCTGAAGGATTGAAATCAAGAACAAAAGTAGAAGAACTGAATTTTGGCAGGAAAGGATCCTTCCTTAGGAACAAGAGAAGGGAAGAAAGAGAATATGGTACAGAAGCCAACGTATTTTCAGATTTGGTAGACATCTGGCTTCTACTTTCCTAATGAACAATGAAGCAAGATCATCTCAACAGAGTAAGTGAGGTGGAAGCAGAGAAATGAAGAGAAGGTAAGAAATAGTCATCTTGAAGAGTGCGAAAGTAGTCTTTACTAGAGAAACATAGAGTGACTGAAGGCAGTGTTAAAGAGTCCCACTGATGTTTGAGATTATGAGTTGAAAGGAAAACCAGTTAAAAATCCATTGTGTGATTTTTCTCCAGTGATGTTCAGCTGCTTACATGCAGACACTGGGAAAGCAGATGGGTGAGTTTATCCAGCACTGGAGTCTTACAAAGTGAATACAACACAGAGGGAGAAAGATGAGGGAGCTGAACATCCTTGTAAAGGAATGACTTTAACAATGAACAAGAGACTCAGAGCTAGACAAGGGAGAAAAAGACAGGATAGGACTAATCATCCAAAGACTACAAGCTACTCATTTTCCAGTTCTCTCACCACACTCTGCTTTTTGACCTGAAAATAAGCCCAACAATCTTGACCTCTTATTTAATCCATTGTATTAGGCCCACTGGCCCTTACTTTCTTTTCTTCCCTACACAGTCATAGTATTATTGTCTAAACCAATAAAATGAACAATCTAAACATAAAAGACTGGCAATATTAAATGTCATTATTAAGTTCACTATACTAATATCAAACCTGTAAAAATCCAAGATGCTCTTGAATATTTTGCTTCTTTTCTGTAATAAATGATTCAAAGTGCATTACAGCTCGTGTGTATGCTTTGGAGCGAAAGGACGCTACTGCCAGAGTATCCTGAGGTATGAGGTCTAGAAAACGAGTTACACTCTGATAGTCTTCATAATCCACAGTAGGTACTAGATTATAAAAAGATAATTGAGTAATTAAAGACTGAGAAGATGAAATTTTAAAAGTATCCGTTTAAATTTCAATTTATTTATTTTTAATTTATTTCATGAAATAAATTAATCTAAATGTATTAGGGTATCTTACTTAGAATGTAACTACCAACAAGAAGATTGCTCAGAAGATTCCTGCTCCAACAGCACCATTATGACTTATCTTGCCTTGAACAGTCATTTAACTTATTTGAGCTTCTGTTTCCTCATTTATAAAAGGGAAATATTAGTATCTGTCTTGCCTTACTTACAATTCTGTTGTGACAATTAAATGTAAATTTATATTAAATGTTGAGGAGATATAAAGATGATACAAAAGATACAGAGATGAGTTATTTATTATTAATAACTATAAAAACACTGATAAAGTATAGCTATTAGTAGGAAAAAAGCAGAATTATAGAAATAGCCTTCTTTTTAATTTTAAAATTATTTGTTAACAATTTTTTTCCTGTGTTGCTATATATACAATATTAACTAATACAATGGAAATAAAAAGTAAAAGTACCTTTCAAGTAAAATCACAAATACTTTAAAATGGTAATTTTTTTAAAGAGTCTAAGAAAAGATCTAACTGAGAAGCTTCTGGACTATCCAGTTTAAGAATTCTTATTTAAAACTTATAAATTTCAATAACGACTCATAACAGCATGTAGAAAACAGGAAACAAATAAATTTCATAATCAAGATAGTAAATTTAAAAGAAATTATATTTAAAATAAATTCTTTACTTCCATCAAAATTTGTAAATCATTTCAAATTATGAGAAATGTTAAAGTATTGTACTTTTGAAACATTACAAATGTTACTCTTAAAAGCTAGAATTTTCATTACTATGTTAGTAAGAAATGGTAATAACGGAGTTCGCGTTTTATTTTTTTGTTATCATTTTCACATGCAGAAACAGAAACAAACATTCAATTGTTGAAATAATGTAAAATATATCAATAATTAGTCTCACTGCAGAGAAAAACATTCCCCTAAACATAATTATTTGCAAGTCCAAAAAATCTTAGAAAAATAACAAACTGTTGTGCTTAACAACAGGAATGTATGTGCTTCCACAGATATAGGAACAAGAGGGAAATGCTCACAAACAGAACTTGGTGTAAGTGAAGGCCTCTTTAAGGGTCTTAGTCAGTTTTTCCAATTAGCCTCGAAGCTTTGGGGGAAAATCATGTGATCCCACTAAATGGCTAAAGTATACAAGAAGCAGAAGTATCATATGCTTTACCCACTTGCTGCAAGAATGAAAAACACAAAAGTTCAAAGACATTAAGAGTATCTATTAATGTCTGATGAATATAATTCTTCTCACCAAGTGCTTGTATCATAGGGGCAAGTGTCATTTTAAACTCTAATGAGATTCTTCTTTTAGACACCTTTGTGGGAGTTGTAATATCACAGGGAAAGAAATAGCACGATAGTAGGTGTAGCAGAGTATAGTATAGTAACATATATTAAGCATATTTGGAGAGCCTGCTGGATACCAAACACTACCAGAGAAAGGGAAAGAAGAATAAAAAGAATGAGGTGAATTTAAAAAAGAAAAAAAAATAGGCCATGAAGTGAATGAAAGTAAACTCTTTGAAATTTAAAACTTAAATGTGAAAAAGACTGCAAAGAGTATCTTATAAGTGAAAAAGTATAAAGAACACTTCACTATTCATATATATACGCACTTAATTTATATCATCACCATCCCAATTAATCCTCAATCTTCTAAGGGAGATAAAATCAACCCTATTTTATGCAAAGAAAAATTGGGTATGTGTTTTGCTTAAGGAAGTGACAGTAAGAATTTAAAGAGAGGTTTTCTAACTATAAATTCACTGCTCTTTCTCAGTAAAAAGGCCATCTTAAAGGGGAAGAAAAGGCATGCAAGAAAACATAGGTCTTTTAAAAGCTAATGCTTAAATTACAGAACTGATACAGAAAGGAGCTAACTTGTTAATAATTAAGAGAAGGAAGTATACAGAAGTTATGACTTACTCATGGAGTCCACCTTATTTCTGATTGATTTGCCTTGTGGAAATTTTTCAGCATTCAGTGCCTGAAATTTGTGCCTTGCCCACTGTGTGAGATGGTCAAGCATGGAGAACACAGTCTGTGTACTGAGCTGACACAGATCAGATGCACTGTCTTGGGTACTTATGGTATGCTGATCGTCATGCTTTAGAACTGCCATAATTTCTGCATAAACCTAAGAAGAATCATTTTATGGTGAATAATATGTCTGCATAATATCATTTTACAATTACCTGACATATAAGACTAACCACTTTAAGGCAATAATTTTCAAAAGAAAAAAATCCATCATACATTAATAATAAATCATTTTTCTCGTCTATAATTAAGCCAATAAAATGTTTCCCTGAAAAGAAAATATACTGTAAAAGAGTCACAAGAGTAAATATAAAAATATTTAAAAATTCTTCTAGATTATTCAATAAATGATCACGAAACTACTTGTTAACTAGTAGAAAATAAAATTTTAAACAATATCTCACAGTATCTGTAAAAATCAATTTCAGAGTAATTGAAGGGCATGTTAAAACAAAAGGATCAAAAAGATGTAGGAAAATATGTTCATGACATTGGATAAGAGAAGGCATCACATAAAAGGTTTAAATTAAAAAGCTATAAAAGATTTATAAATTTGGCATTTATATTTAAGATTTCTGCATGGCAAAAGGTATAAACAAAGGTTAAAAAGAAAACCACTAACTGGAAAAAATTTCTGTGAGATATGACTGGCACAAACTGGTATCCAGAATACATATCGAACTACCAATTATTTAAAAAGGACACACACATACACAACCACAAATAGGTAAAGGATATGAACTAAGCATTATATAACTCTTTGATAAATAAAAGTATAAAAAAAGGATTTTGTAAGCATTTTCATATGTACTTACATATTATAGCATACCTTGATCTACATTTCCTACTAATATGTAGCCTTTTTAATACTAATCATACTGCATAAATGTTTGGACAAACAGAAACCAAATAAAATGATATTTCTTACCTCCTGCTGATCTTCTTGATTACAACCCAACAAAACATACACTAGAATATGTGGAAGAAGATAGATGGTCACCTTGAAATCATGCTTCATCATAATGCTACAGCAGGTGAAGATTTTACTGGCAAGATCATGCCGCACCTATAAACTCCAATGGTTTAGAGAGAGTAAGTAGTTTTATTCATTTTATTCTTTTGATTAATGCCAAAAAATAACATGTGAGCTAATTTAACATTGCAGAGTGGGTATTCTATGGAGAAATGCACTCAAAGCAGGGAGAATTTCAGATCACCATCCCTTTGGTCAAGTGCCTGAACTGCTGACACCCCTACAGGCAATGTAGCTACCTGGGCTGCCGACTATCTCAGCAAAAATGGTCTTTTCCCCTTACAGTTCATTTTAAAATGAATCACGTTTTGTTACAGATTAACTTCCCTAAATACAGAATATTTTACTTAGCTAACTTTAAATTTAGTATATTTATTCCTTGAGCACATAGATGAGGAAAGTAACCAGAAGGTATTCTCTGGGCCAGCACATTAAGTACAAGATCACATTTTTATTAAGTAATAAACAGTGATTAACTATAGGAAACAAAATGAAAGAAATAAAACAATTAAATTACTTGGTGTTAGAGTCAAATTTTATTGGTATAATCTAACCTTCAATTTACCAACATTACTGTTCTCTTATAAAAATTTAAAGGCTTTTTCTTCTTCAAATACAAATCCTTCACTTAAAAAAAAAAACAAACTAAATTACAACTAAATAAAATATTCCATAGCTGAAAATAATTAAAGAGTATTAATTTAATATTTCACATATTTTCAGTATGTTCATTAAAAAACGAGAGACACTTTCTTGAAATTACCAGGTACAAATTATAGTAATATTTTAAAACACTAACAGAAATATGAATTAAAAACAAAAGTTGTGAAATTTAAATACACCTTAAACATTTTGGGTGAACACAGGGTACCTTTTTGTTTGTCAGGTATGTAAAAATTTCATATTAGGAAAACGTCAGAAATATACCTCTATTTTTCCATGAAATTTCATTTTTAAAAAACCTCTACTTTTATTTTGGAGGAAGTTCAGATAATGTATCCTCTTTTAGAAGTAGCCACTAAGGGATAATATTATCTTTTTATTACCTAAGAAATCGTTTTATTATGTAAAAAAGTCTGATAAAGCATTTATATCCTTTTAAACAGTATTATTTTACAACCTTAAATGAACAGACATAATAGACATTTTACAAACACATGAAGAACATAGCAATTTGCTTGATAAAACAACTACCTTCTTACTCAGAAACTGTTACTAGTAACAACAGAGAAATTGTTACTCTCTAGTAGTAAACATTTCCTATGAAAACTTCTATATCAGCACAAATATTACAATTCCTACTGTGTGTACTATGCATTCAGATAGATGTTCTCGTTTCCTTTACAATTTCTGTTCAGTTAAAAATTCTGAACAGAGTTCTTACCTTTGTTATAAGATAACCTGCCCAAGATGCTGACCATTCTGCAAAGTTATTACCTAATTTACTTAAGTAAATTGGCTTCTTTACTCCAGACCAATCTGTTGACTTCTGCGAACTCTTATATCTGTAATTTTAAAAATTGTTTATTAAAAAAATATATATATATTTTATAATATAATATATATATATATATCCATCTGTTTAGAACTTCAGTAAAGAAAGCATAAGAAACTACATCAACTCTTTCACTGACTACCTCACTACTGCCTTGCCTTTATTGAAATCTGGCTAAAGACATTACTTTCCCTAAAGCCTTCTTAATGGCAGGGCAGTAGGTCATTCATGCACACCCCAAGTACTTCAAAGGATTTAAGTCTGCTTCCTCCCTTCCTCAATGCTCCTTTCAGATCCTTCCAACCCCATCATTGTACGAGAAAGATCTGTTCCTTTGAGGTTCAAGCCACCCAGGTATATATACTATTCTCTACTCCTCATTATGGGCATCTACCAAACCCATTGATTACCAAACTCACTGATAAATTTAGTAAATTGCTCTGCATTTTCTTTCTTCACCAAGTTTTATCATCCTGAGTGACTTCAATGTCTGGCTGGACCATCTAGTCAAAATGAAAACTTCTCAATGACTTTCCCCTCTACTTCTTTATCGGGACTCCCTTCCCAATACAGAGAAAGTTCTTCACTTCCAAAATGTACTATTTAGACCTCACTTTATGGCCAGTTTCCCAAAGTTCCAGTTCTTTTGCTCAGTTACTCTGACACATCTGTTCTCTCACTGAAACCTTTTGTCCCTTGACTCTGCTAAACTCTCCTGATCTATAATACCCTCCTTTCATTACCTCTCTCCCTAGCCAGCTTGGTCTCCACAGTGCTTCACTTCAAGTACTCTCTTGGTAATATCCTGTATGCACTCCACTCCCACATTTTCTTTACCAGCTGTACCCATCCACCAAGCTCCCAACCTTGGATCAGTCTAAATGCCTGCCTTCACTGAAATGATACCTAGGCCACTGCATTGATAGAGGAAAAATCATTAAATTGCTTATGAGATTAGTACTACTACATATCTTAGTCTTCAACCTCAACGGACCTCTACGCTGCCCAGAAATCCTTTTAAGTTTTCCTTATCAGCTCTCTCTTCTCTTTCCACAGTGGCTATTTCAAATCATCACCGCTCTCCTTACATCACCTATACCAACTCCACTGCCACTTTCAGCCAATAATCTCATCTCCTATACTTCTTACTTCATGAAAAAAAAAAAAAAGAAGAAACCATTAACACAATCCCACAACTAAATCTGTAAAATTTGCTGAGTTCCATCCATTATTTTATCTTCCCCTATTACAGAGAAAGAGATTTCACTTCCTCTAATCTAATCTCCCATTAGATATATGGCTACCATTTTGGATGCCCCTCGGGGTCCCTATTATATCAATTACCACTTCTCTCTTCCATAACTTCAACATGATCCTTTCTATTTGCTCCTCAGTGTTAACACTTAAACATGTTCAAACAGGTCTCATCTTACCCATGTGTACAGCAATTTTTTGAGGTGAGTGGGTTCCTTTTTAATCACCAATGCAAGGTTAGGAAATGACAAATATAATTAATGCCCTATACTCAAGGTTCTCGGCAAACATTATATATTTCACTGTATCACAAATTGCTAAAAACTGAAAAACCCAATAATCTCTCAGTTAACCATCACTATTTTGAATCTTCATGAATTCTCTAGATGATTTTACCAAGTTTTATGGTAAACTTAGTTAGAAAACTACTGATATTGGGGTACAAGTCAGGTTCTGTCAAGACACATCCTGATATTTTCTCCTAAAATTATTTCTGTGGCAATTTTGAACTGTAGTTGATCTATCTAGTTCTAAAAATCAAATCTCCCAAACATAGCCATCCCTTTGACCTAGGTTTAGTGACTGCGTATAAACAGCCCAAGTGAAAAAAAAATAAATTAGAGTATAGAAGTGTAACTTTAAAGCAGCAAAAACAAGGATATGGTTTTAGGAAGTCTTTTATTTCTCCTAGGCCCTGTGGAGAAAATATCAAGCAGTCCAAGCTATAAAACTGCCCTACAGGCTAACCTGGTATCTTGGTGTTTCATACAAAAGTGAGTCAATTCCATTAATATTGCTCTCTATTGACTTCTTACATTTATGAGGTGGTGATTTCAATGAGCAGATTCCAGCTAGATAAATTGAACTTCTACCATTGAGGGACCATCTGAGAGGTTCCTTCAAACTCCCAGATATAAAAGTAGAAGGATCATAAGAATTCTCATTGCTTTGCTAAGATCACTCTTATAAATGACCACTTAAATATTCTTCTTATGAAAGAATAAGAAGTTGGCAGAAAATGTTGGCTTCTTAAGAAATACTAAATTGAATAACAAGTGGGCAGAAATGGTGGCTTCTACTTCACATGAAGTAGGGAATAGCCACACTACCCCTTCCAAAAAAAAGCAAAATTCAACAAGCTGACATTGAATAAGCATTTATTATTGAGTCTAAGTCAAATGTCAGGCACTCTGCTAGGTACTTTTTAACATTATCTTCTCTATTCCTAACAGTCATATAACGTAAGTAAAGCTATCCACATTTTCAAGATGAAAAAAACTGAGACTTGGAAATATTAAGTAAATTGCCCAAGATTTTTAGAGTGAGCAAATGCAGAGTCAAGATTCAAATTTCGGGGCTTCCCTGGTGGCGCAGTGGTTGAGAGTCTGCCTGTCAATGCAGGGGACACGGGTTCGTGCCCTGGTCTGGGAAGATCCCACATGACGCGGAGCGGCTGTGCCTGTGAGCCATGGCCGCTGAGCCTGAACGTCCGGAGCCTGTGCTCCGCAATGGGAGAGGCCACAACAGTGACAGGCCCGTGTACAGCAAAAAAAAAAAAAAAAAAAAAAAAAAAGATTCAAATTTCGGTCTACATGACTCTAAAAACCATAAACTTTCCACGAGATCACAGAAACTCTTAAGCATCTATATGTGCTATAAAATATAGATAAATGGAGAAGTATGGAATCCTCAAAAAAGAAAACACAAACATTTATTTTACATCTTTAAACAATGCTCTTCCTAAGAAATAAAATGATGTTTAAAAGGTTTCTAAATATTAAAGGGTATCTAGCAAATAAGTATGCATACTTAAGGGCTTTTATAAAGGATTTTACTACATGTCTACTAAGGCTCAAAGACTACATTTATGCAAGGTCACATATCCAATAAGCTTGTGACTTAGACTACCTAAAATTAAAGTTTCTAACTAAAAATTATTTATGGCCTTCAATCAGTCCTAACAAAGTTATTAAAATGGGGAGGAAAAAAGGTAGAAAATACTTTTTTTAAAAGTAGAAGGAGAAAATATTTTCATGAGGAGAAATTGGTAGGGCTAAAAATCTCTAATCTCTAACCGGGATTACTAAAGGCTTTGGGACTAGCTTTAAATTCTTAAATTTCTGTGTTAATTAGACCCATCAAAAATTTCAACTCACATTCAATTTAAAGTAGATTTTTCAAAGTACTACTGACAGTTGAATTAAAAAAAAAAATCAATCCTTTCAGCTTCAATGAATTTGTCTAAATACTAAATAAAGTTACAGAATTTAAACAATGAGCAGACTATACTTCTCATTTTGACAATATTATAAGCATAAATCTTAGTGCAAAACACATATTAGAACATACTAAAAATACTTTTAATGCTAAAAAGTTATATCAAGGATAACATTTAGTTTATAAAATTAAAAACAATTTTATGAAAATAGTTTTAATGAGTCTACAGACCTAGTATTTAGATGAGGTTCCAGTATTTCCCGAACATGCTCGGGAAATCTCCTCCACAATTGGTGACCTGGGCCATCGGTCTGCATCTCTCTACAGTCATAAATAGAAAGCAACTCCTACAAATACATATTTTACAGTTGTAAATCATCAATGAAACAGATAAACCTTTACATCCGTCAACATTCTTCACATTACAGCCATAAAAATACATAGAAAAATACATAAAATGATAAAATTTTGGAGTTGTCTCAATGCTTAAAACCATTTAGGTGACTTACTCAAGGTCACAAAGCTGTGGTAATATTTGAACATGCAATTTCTGTGTTGTACATAACATGTATTGAAACAAATGACTAAGCTATTTGGAGGAAAAAATTGGAATTTTCTATATTTGTAGAATTTTTAGAACTTAACCTTTTCTGAATTTTAATGAATGTAACTACAAATCCAAAATAGTTCAAAAATTCAAGATATCTCAAATTCTATATATAAAGTACTGAGCTTAAAATTCTGAAAATAAGATGCAAATGTTAAAGACCAATTTACTATTCAAGTCCATCAATGAAATGGTTATATTTTACGTTCCTGAAAATAAAACAAGTGGGATTTTATAAAGAAAAAGAAAAATCTTTGTCTCCAATATCAATCTTTAAAACAAGACAAATATGTTAGGGTATTATATCTCCCATCATCTACTATTCTTTCTTTCTAATTTCACTGAAAAGGACCACATGCAATAGATGTATTCCTAATAATTACAAAGTATAAATACTGTCTAATAGAATATGTACTTTATACTTATATTTAGCATTTTTTAATAAAAGTAAGGAAGTTTATGAAAGTTCAAATACAGAAATATTCAAAACATTTTCATTTAACTTTAAAATGTTATTAAAATTTTGTTTGAAGCCAGCTTTTTCTGATGCTTGCAAAGTCACTCTGGCTACAGAAGTCCTCATAATCAACCTCCAATAACAGACTTAGTAAATCAGCAATCGGCTAACTTTTTGGTCTTGGGACCATTTATACTTTTAGTGTTAGGGGAGGGGAATTAGATAAAGGCAGTCAAAAGGTACAAACTTCCAGTTATAAATAAATACTAGGGATGTATTGTACAACATGATAAATATTAATTAACACTGCTATATGTTATATATGAAAGTTGTTAAGAGAATAAATCCCAAGAGTTCTAATCACAAGGAAGAATATCTTTTTTAAAATTTAATTTTGTATCTATATGAGATAATCGATGTTCACTAAACTTATTGTGATAATCATTTCACAATGTAAGTCAAATCATTATGCTACACGTCTTAAACTTAGACAGCTCTGTATGTCAATTATATCTCAATAAAATTGGAAGAAAAAACAAAAAACACATATACTTACAGTTGTAGATCTTGCTTCATATTTCACTGAGAAAACAAGCAATCACAAGAGATCTCCACAACTTCCATGCTAATATCTCCCCAGCCTGGCAATATCAGTATCAGTGCTTATATGCTCTGCTTTCTCTTTTGTTACTACAGATGAGTTGTTTTTTCCTTTTTAATTTACTCTAATTTAATGAGTCACAATTGTATGTTTTATTTTTTAATTAATTAATTAATTAGTTAATATATGGCCGCGTTGGGTCTTCGTTGCTGTGCGTGGGCTGTCTCTAGTTGTGGCGAGCTGGGGCTACTCTTCACTGCAGTGCGCAAGCTTCTTTTTTTTTAACATCTTTATTGGAGTATAATTGCTTTACAATGGTGTGTTAGTTTCTGCTTTATAACATCAGCTATACATATGCATATATCCCCACATCTCCCCTCTCTTGCATCTCCCTCCCACCCTCCCTATCTCACCCCTCTAGGTGGTCACAAGGCACCAAGCTGATCTCCCTGTGCTATGCGGCTGGAGGGGGAAGGGTAAGCTGGGACGAAGTGAGAGAGTGGCATGGACATATATACACTACCAAAGGTGCGCGGGCTTCTCATTGCGGAGGCTTCTCTTTTTGCAGAGCATGGGTTCTAGGCACGTGGGCTTCAGTAGTTGTGGCGCATGGGCTCAGTAGTTGTGGCTCGTGGGCTCTAGAGCACAGGCTCAGTAGCTGTGGCGCATGGGCTTAGTTGCTCTGTGGCATGTGGGATCTTCCCGGACCAGGGCTCAAACCTGTGTCCCCTGCACTGGCAGGTGGATTCTTAAACACTGCACCATGAGGAAAGTCCCTTGTTTGTTTTTTTTCTTTTTAAATTTTTTTTTTTGGCTGCGCCAGGTCTTAGTTGCAGCATGCAGGCTCTAGTTCCCTGGCCAGGGATCAAACCCAGGCACCCTGCATTGGGAGTATGGAGTCTTAACCCCTGGACCACCAGGGAAGTCCCAAATTGTGTTTGTTTTTAATTAAGGCTACTCTTTCCACTGGTACACTATATTCCACATCTCTTTACCTATTTAAAATAGTATTATACCAATTCTCTTATACAACAACGCTGTTCTCCTCCCACTGAACTGTTCCCAAGCAACAGATAAACATGTTGTTTTTTTGTCATCTTTACGCCCTTTCCTCCCCAGCTACTATCTCATTCTTTCGCCCTCCTTGATAGCAACACTTCTCAAAAGAGTTTCTGTAATTTCTCTAATTCTCTCTTCCCACATGTTCTTAAAAATACTCTAATGAGGCTTTCTAAACTACACTGAAACTGCTCTTGTCAAGGTCACCAATGACCTTTATGTTAATACAGCCAATGGTCAATTCTCAACCCTGAAATTATCAAACCTATGATCAGCATTTGGATCACTCCATACTTCCTGAAACACTTTGTCTTCCAGAACACCATATTCTCCTACCTTATTGGTAGCTCCTTCTCAGTTTTCTTACTTTTTCCCTCTTCTCACTGAGCTCTCATTTTCCAGGTCTCAATTATTAGAACCTTTTAATCTATACATACTCCCTCTCTTGATCATCCCATCCAGAATCACAGATGTAAATGCTATCTCTACTATGAACTATGAAAACTTCCAAATATGTTTAAATCATACCTCTAACCATGAATTTCAGACCTGAATATCTAACAAAATAAAAAATCTTTTAATTAAAAAAAAATCATGAAAAGGGGCAAAAAAAGTCAAACTGGAAAAATATTCATTACACGTATGGTAGACATAGGGTTAATTTCCACTACATCAAAATAGGTCTTAAAAAATCAGTTAAGGGCTTCCCTGATGGCACAGTGGTTGAGAATCTGCCTGCTAATGCAGGGGACACGGGTTCAAGCCCTGGTCTGGGAAGATCCCACATGCCACGGAGCAACTAGGTTCGTGAGCCACAACTACTGAGCCTGCGCATCTGGAGCCTGTGCTCCGCAACAGGAGAGGCCACGATAGTGAGAGGCCTGCGCACCGCGATGAAGAGTGGCTCCCGCTTGCCACAACCAGAGAAAGCCCTCGCACAGAAATGAAGACCCAACACAGCAAAAATAATAAATAAATAAATAAACTCCTACCCCCAGTATCTTAAAAAAAAAAAAAAAAATCAGTTAAAAAAAAGACCAATACCAAGGAAAAAATGGGAAAAGATCATGTAGAGAAAATTCACAAAAAAGCAACAAATATATAAAAGATGTTACACCTCTCTCATAATTAAATGTAAATTAAAATGAAACAACATCATTTTTTATTTGTCACTGG
This sequence comes from Delphinapterus leucas, assembly GCF_059928025.1. NCBI lineage: Eukaryota > Metazoa > Chordata > Mammalia > Artiodactyla > Monodontidae > Delphinapterus > Delphinapterus leucas. The sequence continues at coordinate 127,142,912 of NC_143132.1, read as the reverse complement.
CAAAGACTTAAAATTTTAATTAAGGGCAGGTTTGTCAAGGGAATATAAACTGGTGAAACTTTTTTGATGAAATCTATCAAACGTAAACTCTGTATCTGCTCTGAGACATTTTAATTTCTGGATATTTATATTATTGATATATATTCACTCAAGTACTTAGAAATTATGCATGTTTTCAAAATCATTTTTTTGTAAAAACAAAACACTGAACACAACCTAAATGTGTTAAATAAATTTCTTAAACAAATTACGGCACGTTCATACTGAATATTAAGTCATTGAAAAGAATGAATTAGAGATATATGTACTGACATGGAAAATTACACAAGATAAGACTATTAAGCACAGAAGAAAATCAAGTACTATGATCTGCTTGTTTGGTGAAGGAAACATATATATATTTGTATATACATAGAAAAAACTTCAAAGTACATATAATAATCTGTTAGGAGGGTACACTTCTGTACTCTTTGAAATTTTTGTTTAGAACTTGTATTACTTTGATAATAAAAATGACAGTCAAAAAAAAATAGGAGTTTCTAAAGCATAGAATTTACAACTTTCTTACTAGAATTTAATAACATAAAGCCAGTAATGTCTATATGCACTCTTACCTGAATGGCATAAGCAGCTGAATCTTGAGCTCGGCTGTTATCTGCATATGCGAGGTAAGCTCTTGTTAGTTCCATCAATAATCCATAGGCAAAGTTTGCATCTTCTACTCCAGTCTCAATAAGAACAAGAAAAAATTACAGGCTAATTTGTATACATTTTCTTAAACTGTACCTCATTCCATGGTGAATTTAACTTAGTCACCTAAGTCAATTTAACTTAGAAAAGGAAAGCTCAGTAAGGTTTAAACAAAGTTTGGTACCAAGACTAAAATATAATCTGTAGCTAAGAAGCCAAATCTAAGGCTTTTCAGACCATTTATAAAGTGTTAGACTCATTCAACTTTTACATAAATCCAGCAATTTGCATTTTTTGTTTTTTACCTCTTAGAAAGAAAATTGTACATATAGAATTTCCTAACTTGCATTCTGTAGAACCTTGGTCAGCTGAGAAGCTCCAAAAAATAAATTTCACACACTCTTCTCTAGGAGATTCATAACATTCCCCAATATATTAAAAGTTCTGTTTAATTTTGTTTTACAAGATTTCCCACACTCATTCGACTATGGAAACATTTTTATATACACACTATTAAAACACCCTGGGAATCAGTTTCCCATGGAGACACTTAGCAATTGTGTTTAAATAGTAAAATTTAAATAATTAGATTTTAAGTATCTGTCGTGATTAGGTTAGAAAGCTTATTTATTTTTTTTGTTTTATTTATTTTTGGCTGCGTTGGGTCTTCGCTGTGGTGCGTGGGCTTCTCATTGCGGTGGCTTCTCTTGTTGCGGATCATGGGCTCTAGGCGCGGGGGCTTCAGTTGTGGCACGCAGCCTCAGTAGTTGTGGCACACGGGCTTAGTTGCTCCACAGCATGTGGGATCTTCCCGGACCAGGGATCGAACCTGTGCCCCCTGCATTGGCAGGCAGATGCTTAACCACTGTGCCACCAGGGAAGTCCCTAGAAAGTTTATTTAAAAGAACATAGCACACTAGACTGGACTCCAACTTTATAGTTTTTGGCTAAAGGTCTCTGCAATAGTATTAAGGAATAAACTCAGAAATTACCTAAATTGTCTAGTTTAGATCAAGCTGCCACTAAGGATAACCTGAACAGTTTCTTGTAAATGCAATATAGAAACCCCATTAGGCCAGTGAACTCTTCTGGTCATTCCAAATTACCAGAACTTACCACAAATGTAAAATCTTTTCCTTGGGTTTCAGTGGTTGAGAAATCTAGCCGACCTGGATCTATTGCTCCCAATTCCCCTAAGCATTCCCCACAGAGCAACCGAGCTTGAGAGTTTGCATCTTGGCAACCTTTCAAAAGCACTGTCACCAACTGTGAAATAACAGGTTCCACTGTTTCACTATCTGTTGCATATCTGATCAGTTTTTCCTAAAATAAAAGTAGAAAGTTTATATATAACTTCTACAAACTAGTATATTGTCCTAACCAGAAAGCTTAAAAATATTAAGGAATATCTGACAAATATTGACAAAATTAAATTACTATATCTTTAGTCTTTTCACCTAGTTTTTGCTGAGTTCACATAATATAGTCCACAATATGTTCTGTGGGATTAGAATCATTAAGTGTGCTTAAAAGTTTTAATCATTAATCCATTAAATAAAGTTACTGAGTATTATTACATCAGTATACAGAAATAAGACATGGTCTTATCCCAGTGAGTTTATAATCTAAAGGGAAAATAAACATGCAAACGAACAGATAAAATATCATACAATATGTACAATAACAAATATGTGTACAAGGTAAAGAAGAAATGAAGAAGATGAAAAAGAGCTCAGAGTATCTTTTCAAAGATAATAGATATTTTAGTAAATAAGTCAATAAGGAAGAGCTATTAATTAAAATAAGAAAACTGAGGAGTGTATAAAAAGCTAGTACAGCAGAAAAAGATATGGGAAAAGAGTCCTGTGGGGATGATTTAAAAAAAAAAGACATAGGAAGAAAGAGGTAGGCTTTATGAAAAAATATGTTGGTTCAAGTAATCTTTTTTCATCTATCTACTGAGGATGCTGTAAGAAAAACTGTTAGGCATAAGAAATGACTATTCTCAAGCCAGTTAGATTTAGATATTGTACCTGTGTGACCACTTTAGAACTACTTTGTTTACAAAATTTTCCTTCTAGCAAAAGTAAAGCATATATGAGCATCTCAAACTCCATGTTAAAACTGATTCAAATTAGAGTAATACGTTTCAAAAGAAAAATAAAAAGACATTTTATGTCATCCAGAAACTTCAACATTAACTCATTTAAATAACATTACAGGTTTATTCAGGCATACTTAAAATAGATGAACTAGTAACCAATAAACAGCAAAACTAATATAATTATAGACATACATTACCTTGCTAAAACCAGAAAACAATAAGGAAAAGAACATTTTAGTTGGCAAAGATAAATGCAGTTCATACTCAAGACGATACATACATGAACACTAAAGAAAGGTAATTTTAAAATATACCTCTCTCCTAAGTGCTTAAAAATGTTTTTACTTCACTTCTAGGTTAGATAAACTGGGTTTCATTTTTCAGCAAAAAATATTCAATTCCAAAAGAATTTATAAAATGAGTGTGTGTTCAATAAATAAATAAAGAAAGAAAAGAAAAGAAAAAAAACAAATCCATGTTTTTATCATGTCCTAAATGTCCATATACACTTGGGTCTATTTCTAGACTATTTTTTTCCCACTGGTCTGTCTGTTTACTCATGTACCAGTATCACACTGTTATATAGAGGCTGTAGAGTATATTAATGTCTGGGAGGGCTACTGAACTCCCACAGTTGCTTTTTTTTTCAGATTTTTCCTAGCTATTTTTTACATGTTTGTTTTTCCATCTTAACATTAGTATGAACTTCTCTAGTTAAAAAAACAAACAACTTGGCATTTCTTCGGGATGGCATTAAATTTATAAACTATCCTAGGGAGAATTAAAATCTTTGTAATATTGAGTCAACCTACCCAATAAATAAGGGGTGTTTCTGTTTGTTTAAATCAATTACATTTTTGTGTCTTTCAGAAGTGTTTCAGTTTTCCTCTTATTGGTTTATACATTTCTTGTTACGCTTACTCCTAAGTATATTATCTTTTTCTGTTACTACTGTAAATTGGGTTTTCCAACAAGTCTTCCAACTGGTTATTGTTGCTAAATGAAGATTATGATTTTTATATTCTCCTATCTTACTGAATTTGTTTGTTGTCTGAGCTAGTTTATTGATATTTTCTAGAGTTTTCCAAGTATATTAGCATGCCATCTGCAAATAGAGATAGTTTCATGTCTTTTCCAATTCTTATGCCTCTGATTGTTTTCTCTTATCTAAATTCATTGGTCAATATTTCCAACTGAATGTTAAATTGCAGTGGAGATAATGAGCAAGCTTGCTTTCAGTGGGAATGCATCTTATTTCCCCATCAAGTGTGCATGCGTGCATATGTGTGTGTGCACGTGTGTATGCAGTAAACATAAACACACATATGTATATGTATACATTTATAATATATTAGTACTATCCATCGATTCCTATTTTCTTTAGTGTTTTTATCTGAAATGGATAGTACAGTTTGTCAAAGGCTGTTTCAGCATTTATGAAAATAACAGTATGATTTTTTTCATTAATTCTATTATTAGTTCACTCACCATTTCCTCCTAACCTCCCAGGCCCAGGCAACCACTAATCTATCTTCTGTCTCTATGGGTTTGCTTGCTCAGGAGTATATATATTCATAATGTATCATCTTTGTAAGTTCCATATCTTCTATTGTATTTTTGTGAATTACGGCTTTTAGTATTATAAAGTACCCTTTTTTAGTCACATTTCATACTTTTTGGTTTCTATTCTACTTTGTCTAGGGGCAGAATCAGAATTCTTGCTTTCTTATTTCAACTTAAAAATCTGCTCACTCCTTTATTTTTAGCCTTTCTAAATAATTTATTTTATACGTGTGTATTACAAACTGCACAGAGTTGTTTCCTGCTTTGTAAGTCAATTTGTAATATTTTTTCTTTTAAGGTCTTTCACATTTATTAATATGCCTGATATGCCGGGCCTCAATTCTATAAGTTTTTTAAAATTATAATTAGCTCCTAAAAATTAATTTCTTTTGGTATAGAAGAAAATTTATACTTTTGTTCTAGAGGTGCCCTTTACACAAATATCTTTTGTAATGTCTCTGGTCTCTTTATTTAACCTTCTTTAACTGTTTACCAGTTTTAAATAGTATATTTTGATTCCTAGTTGTTGCCTACGCAATAGTGACTAAGCTCACTTAATTTATATCTTAGTCTCTTCTTCTCCCATTTAAAAACTTGCATAATTTCTATTTTATTAAAATATATAGCATTTACATAGAATTCTCCCAAATTTGTCCCCACCGTTGTTTCAGTTAAATATATAACTAGTAACCATAAGTTCTTTTGCCAAAGTCTCCCCAGTCATCTCTTGATTGAGTGAAGCCATTCTCTAGCATACCTCCTAGGAAGGGCTTGCTTGTGAAACTCATATTTCTTCAATTCTTTTTTTCATTGCGGAGAACAGGCTCCGGACGCGCAGGCTCAGCGGCCACGGCTCATGGGCGCAGCCGCTCCGCAGCATGTGGGATCTTCCCAGACCGGGGCACGAACCCGTGTCCCCTGCATCGGCAGGCGGACTCTCAACCACTGCGCCAGGAAAGTTCATTTCTTCAATTCTTGTATGTTAAAACTGTGTTTCTTATCTGTGATATTCTAAGGACAGCTTGGCTTATTTTTGTGTCCCTTACGTTTTTGAAAATGCTGCTATCCTCTAGGCTCACTCTGTATATTGCTGTTGAGAATTCTGATACTAACTTACTTTTCTTGCCCTTTTAAGTGATTTTTAAAAAAATATTTCACCTGTAGGTCCTGAAGATTTCTTATTATTAAAGTCTAAGATATGTCTCAGGGTTGACTATTCTGGCGTCAATGTTCACAGGTACACAATGGATCCTTTCATTTTATGAAATGAAAGTCTTTTATTTCCAGGAAATTTTCTTGGATTATAGTTTTAAATATTATGTTCTATTGTTTTATTTTTCTTTTTGAGAAACTCTATTTGTATGTGAAATCTTTGCCGAACTTCTATTTCACCTACTTCTTTGATCCTTTGTACTCCTTTCTCTAATCTCATTTTTGTTCTCTTGATAATTCTTCTGCCTTTCGTCAATGCTCCTTACTAAAGTTTTAGTCATATATATTCTCCCCCCACGGTCCTTATAATTTAACGTTCATTTCTTCAATTTCTTCAGTTCAGTCACCTCTTGTTTCATATCTTGTTTTTTTATCCATTTCTCTGTTTAAATTTCTCACTTAATTCTTTTTTTTTTTTGGCCACGCCACACAGCTTGCAGGATCTTAGTTCCCAGACCAGGGGTTGAACCTGGGCCCTCAGCAGTGCAAGTGTGGAGTCCTAACCACTGGACTGCCAGGAAATTCCCTTAATTCTTTTTTTATATCTGCAAATGCTTGCTTGAAATATTTAATTCAGGTTATAGTGCTAAGTCTAGTTTACTTATGCTTTATGATTGGTTTTGGGGTAGAAATTGTCATCAACCAAAGATTTAATTTTCATTTTCTGTTTTTGTCTTATAGTAACTTAGTATATGTATAGAACACATATTTTTTTCTATTTATATTGTGGGCCCTTCATAATAGCTGTATGCAGTTAACAGTAAGGATTTTGTAGTGGCTTACAAGATTCTGATTTTGTAAGTACTCTTTTCTGTCAGCATAGCTCAGTGTAATTTTTTTCATAAGTAGCTTTTACTGGCAGGAGAGTAGTATGGGGAGGTATATCTTTGATTTTGTGGATTTCTTTTTATTTCTGCAGGACCCTTAACATTCTCTCTCTTACTTTCTTCCTTCTGTTTACTACTGTCTCCAAAAAGTGCCTTCCCCTACCTATTCTTTTACTTCTCCCCAGAGATAATAGCTTCCAAAGACTGCAACCTTAGGGTCTACACACTTTCAAGTACCTTCCCCATAACCAATTCTCTGATGTACCACATCTTAGGCCAACTTTCAGTATCGTTGCACCTAGAGTGGGATCGTCTCGGTTGGTGATTTTGTCTTTGCTTTATCATCATCCATAGTTCCTTCAGTCCACTTTTTTTTCATAGGGTCTCCTCGGAATCTAACTGCTCTCGACACAAGCTTGTGGCATGAGCTCCAGAGATAGCTCTGCTGATTACATGTAATTTGAAGTTCATAGTATTCTCAGTCTCACAGTTGTGCTGAAGGTGTGACTTATGTGTGGTTTTATTTGCTCTCCTTTTTGCTATTTATGACGTTTTGCAGGGTATACAGAGATTCACATTTAGACATCCACCATTATCCCAGGATAACTTGGAAGTCCCTAGCAGCTTTATTTTCAATGGGCTCATTCTCAGATTTTTAATTATTAGTAAATATATCTTTTTATTATTTATTCTGCATTGTCATCCAAGTTTATTTTGGTCTCAACACAAACAACTTGTCCTTCTGGGATTTTACCATAGGGATTCACTTCAACCTGAACAGCATCAATTTTCATAAAGTGGTTATACGGTTGCTTAGTTTGATCTATAGCCTGATTTTTTTTGACACATAAGTTAAATTTTTCTGCTATCCACTGAGCTTAGCTGCCCTCTATTCCTTCAAAAATGTATATTCCTCCTTAAAAGTAAGGAGTAGAAGCTGTCATTTCTTTAATGTCAATGAGCCTCTGGTGACTACCCTAGAGTACAGCACTTTTGCAAGGTCAGTCCATCAAAATAGTTACGCATCCAAGGCTACATTAGCCGTCACCTTATTAACTGTCAAACCATCTTTAAGTGTGCTTTATTACTACATTATACCAAATTATTTGTTTATACAGTTATACAACTTTAGATCTATTTTTAGATAAACACTGTCTTTCAATGCACTCCTAAAGTATCTTTTCCTTTCTCTGTGGCTAAGATTTGAACTTTTAAAAGAATATCTTTTGTGTTTGTTCTTTCACGGACTCTCACAGCATCGCTACAAAGACTCTCTTGATCTCTAACCCTGTTATCTTACATCATTTTCCTACTCTGGTTATTGCTGTAGGTTCTTCTAGAGCTGCACTAAGATAGTCCAATAAGATAGCCACTATCCACATGCAGCTGTTTAAATTTAAATTAAGCAAAATTAAATAAAATAAAAAATTCAGTTCTTCAATCATACATTTCAAGTGCTCCAGAGAGCCACATGTGGCTAGTGGCTGCAATACTTATACAATGTGGTGCAGAACATTTCCATCCTCGCCAAAAATTCTTTTGGATAGCACTATTCAAGAACTTAACTGAACTGCTTTCAACTTTGATGTTACCTTCTTGCTATAGTTGGAAAAGAAACCATTTCCTTCTCTCTTTTTTCCTAGTGTTTTGGGCCAGTATACTGACTGTATTATCTACTGATAATCTAGATCTAAAGTTAGGAGGGTGTGAAACCTACAGTGAAGGAGATTCAAGGCTCCTCACATGTGGTAGGATCATCTCCATGTTGGCTGTTTCCCACACTGGTTACACAAGTGCACTGACTCTGAAGCATGTACTTGTTACCATCATGTATATCTTTTGTCCTAAGTAAATGCTTCCTTCTATCATGAAAACAAATATAACACAGTTTTGCAATTCAGTAACTCCCGAGGGTCTTAGGCTCTCATATCTTATCATATGGGTTCTTTTTCCTTTTTTTAAGATTTTTTTTTTTTTGCGGTACGCGGGCCTCTCACTGTTGTGGCCTCTCCCATTGTGGAGCGCAGGCTCAGCGGCCTCCGCGGCATGTGGGATCCTCCGGGACCGGGGCACAAACCCGTGTCCCCTGCATCAGCAGGCGGACTCTCAACCACTGTGCCACCAGGGAAGCCCTAAGATTTTTTTTGATGTAGACCATTTTTAAAGTCTTTACTGAATTTGTTACAATATTGCTTCTGTTTTATGTTTTGGTTTTTTGGCCACAAGGCATGTGGGATTTTAGCTCCCTAACCAGGGATTGAACCCGCACCCCATGCATTGGAAGGCGAAGTCTTAACCATTGGCCCACCAGGGAAGACCCATCATATGGGTTCTTGATATGCAAAAATGAATACCTCATTTAAAATTTTTCCACTTTATGATTTATAGTCTATAGTGATCTGGTATTTTAAATACCAATTCTCACTCTTACCAAGGTTAGGGATAATCTACATTATGCTGACAAGGAAAAGAATAAAGTTCATGGTCCCATAAAAAAGGAAATTTAAAAATTTAGCTTCATTAAAACACAGTTAATTCCATCAAAATGTAAAATGGCATAATTACTGAAATTGTATACGAAAGATAGCTACAGGAAGTTATATGAGAAAACTCACAAAAACTGCTGCTGTACAAACACAAACAACCCTTCCTCAGGAAGATGCAGTAAACCTAAAATATAACCGCCAAATCATGACAATTCAAAAACAACAAAAAAATATGCAAAGCTCTTCAGCCTCAAAGGGTATCTCATGAATTACTGATTCTAAGTCATATCGATAATCTTGGTAAAATAAAAATCACTTCTTTCATTGAACCTACTGAATCTCAAGCAAATACACCAATCGGTCATCTTTTCTTTAAACTTCCAACCTTTCTTTTCTATAGCTCTTTAATTATATCTTGGTATACCTGATTTTTATACAAGGTTTCCTTCAAGCTTGTAAGAGCATGAATACGAACATCTACATTTTCATGTTGAATTGCTTTCATTGATAGCTGAAGAGTTGTCTGAAGATCAGTACTCTCAGAGGTCTCCTATATAAAGAGCACAGAGAGATACACCTTATCAATTAACCACTTCAGGAACCATTTCAGAAGGCCTGTATTTCCTACATAGTTACCATTAAAGTAGTTAAGCTGTACCCCAATTGAAAGCAGTTTTAAAAAATAATTTCTATCTCTTCCTTTGTATAGCATATGAACTTTTAGTAATTCTCAGGGAAAGGGATTTCATTCAAAAATCTTTAGATCTGGAGAAAAATTTTATTTCAACTAAAGACTTTACTTATCCAAAATAAATCCTTCTTGGTAAGAAAGGCAAGTTTCCCTTAATTTACAAAGGGCTACACAATAGCCTTGAACGAGGTCTACAGATTAAGCAGATAATTCACCCCTTATTTTGACTTACTTTCTTATGACTGATGATTTACCCAGTAAAAAAGCATATAAAGTCTTCAGAATCAATCTTGCGATCTGTAGTCAATACATCTGCTATTCTGACCCAAGGTCAGGTATCCCACTTCCTGCCCTAAAATTCTATGGAATCATCACTAATATTTTTATAATTTCAGAGAGTTCACTGAACTTCAGGATGTTGGAACTACAGATGATTCCCCTTGTAATCAGATCTAAGCTCAGAATCAGATCTGACACTCCCATAACATGGTTTGTAGCACAAAAAAATTGGAATCCTCCCACAGCTTTTTTTCTTTACTCAGAGTATACAGCTACAGTCACTTCTTTTAGGGACTGTAAGTAAGAACATAGTGATCTGGGTAGTAAAGGCATAAGAACTGTATCCTTTGCTCTCTGTTCTATCTAATCCTATTACATCTTTGATCTAGATGAAAACTTCCTTCTAAAAATCATGGACTCAAGATAGGATTATCTAGTCATCAGAAATTACCCACCAGAATATGACTATAATATCCTTAGATATGATTCTAAAGAATCTCTACTCAGTGCTCTGGAACTCAGGGATAATTTTGTATCAATGATCTCCTAAACCATACATAAAAAATTAAATACCTTTCTGTATTCCTGTAGAACTGCTTTTATTTTTTTTAATTCTGGATGATCAGGTAAAAAATATATTTCATGAAGAAAGTCTTGTACAGCATCCCTAATAGTTAGGTGGAAGAAAAAGAATTACTTGCCAAATATGAAATTAAAAAAAACACAAAGCAGAGGTTGAAACTAAGGCCAACTTAATTCACACTTGAAAGTGCTAGTTGACTGTTGACATGCAAATTATTTTTCCTAACCATGTCTAGGATTCTCAGGTAATAGTGACAAATAATCAAATCTAACAAAATCACCCTGTGGCAGTCTGCTACATTGGTGGCCCTGAATAATCTCTATGTCTTGGTATATACTCCTTTGTGTAGTCATTTCACCTTCAATTTGGGCTAGGTGTGTGACTTGCTTTAAAAAACAGAATGTGGCAGAAGAGATGTTGGGCCTATTTGGGGTCTAAGTGTTAAAAAGGTCTGGAAGCTTCTGGTTTTGTCCTCATGAGAGTCCTGAGTCACCATGTAAGAAGTCTGCCTACCATCAGAGGCAGGTTACATGGAGACAGAGAGAAGCTCTGAGACTAAATGAAAGAGGGAGAAGCCCAGCCAAGTCTACCTGCTGGCTGACTGCAATGACCATTGGTAACAACAGCCAAGGAACTGACCAGCTGAACCCAGCCCAGACTGCAAAATCATCAGTAAATAAAAATGCTTGTTGTTTTAAGACACTAGGTTTTGGAGTGGTTTATAATGCGGCAATACAAACCCAACCCCAAAACACAAATTCTCACAAAGATATACTAGAGAAAAATACGTAAGTAATTCTTACTGAGGCTGCAATTTTTAACTTGCTTCAAATATAAAGCCCTAATATTTCTGGGTCCAAATAAAAGTGTTTCTAAATTCTAGTCTTCATTAACTCATGCAACAAACAGGTATTAAGTAACTACTGTGTGCTACTATTTGCTAGAAACTGGGGATGTAAAAATAAAGAAAGCTGCGGTAACTCCTTCACTCAGAGAGCTTAAGGTCTTCTATCTGGCAGAGTGAAAGAGAATTTTTTTATTATATGAAAAGGCAGAGAAATAATTCCTCTAAAATAAACAGCAAAGATATGCTATTTGCTTAATAATCCAAAAGGTATTTAAAAAGTGATCTAGATCAGTGATTATATTGTTCCATTATGTACAAAATACCAAAAATAAGAGTATTTTAATTGGAAAAAAACTCCATTAACCTTTTCTTCTGTATTTTCTCCGACTGAACAGTTACAGAAAATGATTAATGGAACTGCAACAGAATAAGGATAAGTAAGTAAATAAATAGTACTTAAATCCTAATTTTTCAGAAGTAACTATGACATACAACAGTATGTGTAAAAATGGACAAAAAAAATTTCAGTGTATAGAAAGACATTCCAGGCTAAAAAGCAGCCTGAGTGAAAAATAAAAATGGGAAGGAGTAATGTATATTCTTGCATTAGCAGTCTGGATTGGCTACAGCCTAATATCTGCTTTGAAAAATCTTGGGAAATGATTTTAAGAAATAAGATGTGGCCAGATTTTAGAAAGCCTTGAATATCAAAATAAACAATTTGGAATTTATCAGCTAGGAAGCAGAGAAACACAGAGTGTCTCTGCACGCTGAAATGATACAGATAAAGAGATGTTTTAAAATATGAACAATATGAAGAAACATAATAAAAGCTTAAAGGAAGGGAGGCTGGTTAATGCAATGAAGTAATAAGGGTTTCAACTAAGGTAAGCTGTAGAAAAAAAGTTATTAGCTCTCCTAATCTTTCTCATGCATTCAATTGTCTGCCTTTTAACTGTGAGAAGAAAGGTAATATTAGTCTCACCCCTTTCAAAATTGATGAAAAATAATTTTGAGTTACTGACATACTAACAACTAAGCTTAAAATATAATAATAATAAAAGCCATGTCACAACTGAAAGAGTGTCAGTTTGGTATGTACTGACTTAAAGCATGTCAATTACTTCTGTTTATTAACGGACTCTAAATTAAAAAGAATGTGAACAGTTCCACACTACCAACAGTAACCTTAATACCCTGAGACACAAAAATGCAGTAATAGAAAGCTGTTATCTTTATTAATTTCATTTAGACATAAAAATGCAATAATAGAAAGCTGTTATCTTTATTAATTTCACTTACAATACCTGTTTTCAATTATGAGGTAGTGAAATATAGCTGCAGTTTCTTTAGGCTGGATGTGTATGAGAGGTAACAAAGCTACTATTACATGACTGAGAAGGGAGCCTAGATAAGCGTGATCCAGGCAACGAACAAAGCAGTCCCAAGCCCTATGTGAAAAAACAAAAGTTAAAAGTCACATCATTTTTATTATTTGCAGAGCTCCATCAGTTAATTATTAGATGAACAAACAATGATACATACAAGCAAAAAGATTACAAGGCAGCTGTAAAAATGGAATAAAGATCAGTACTGTATACTCAAATAGAATGATCTCTGTAATACACTAAGTCAAAAAAAGCAAGGTGAAAAACAATGCTTATAATATGCTACCTTTTGGTGCAGGGTTAACATGAAAAAAAAAGTATCTGTGAGTAAGTGTGCATTTGCTTATACTTTTAGAAAGGGGGGGATTATACAAAAATTAATAAAAATAGACACATCTATTTTTAGCAATTCAGGAATGAAGGCTAGATTCTCTGAGTGTTACTTGTTACATAAATTTGAATTTGGGACAAAGTAAATGCTTTATATGATTTTTAAATTAAATAAAATAGAAGGAAAAAGCAACCTCTAAAAATTTTAAGCAAACTTAAATTGAACCTAATAATACCAAGTAGATGGCACAGCTATATAGGAAAGAATTCTTTCACATGACTTTAAAACATATTATTTTTTAAAATTCTTTCTAATATTCTTTTCCATTATGGTTTATCACAGGGTTTTGAATATAGTAAAATATATTATTCTGACTGTACATCTCCAATAAAATATAGTCAAGAACAAAAAGAAACTCTCAGAAGCTTAAACTGCATTCAGTAGTTTTATTGTTAGCAGTATTACTGAAATTAAATTAAATTAGCAATCAGCTAAATCCTACACGCCAAAATCTCAGTGGCCTAAAAGAAATGTGGAGAGGAGACTTAAGGGACGAATCTGTTTCTAAGAGTTACTTAGGGGGTCAAACAACCAAACGTGTGACATGTGCATCTTATGTGGATTCTAATTCAAGCAAACCAACATCTTTGGGAAAAAACATCTTTGAGACAATTGGGGAAAGCTGAATTAGATAATATTAAGGAATTCCTATTAGTTCTGCTAAGTATAATAATTTATGATGGTTATATAGTTTTTTAAATGTCCTTATCCTCTAGATACATCTGAGGTATATTTAGAAGTACAATGATATGATACTGGGTTTTCTTTAAAACATTCCAAGTAACAATAAAAAAGGTAGAGGTGGAAAGATTAAATAAGATTAACAATATTGATAACTACTGAGGCTGGGAAACGGGTATATAGGGGTTCATTATATTATTCTATTTCCCAATATATTAAAATACTTCACAGAAAAATGTTTTTAAAGAAGGAAACACAGTCCCTTTTCAATACAAATAGCCTTTCTACCTTAACTATTTCTTATTTCTGGTTTGAACCCAAATTCCCTCAAAGAGATGAAGAAATCAAGTTAGTATTGGGAAATGCAAAAAATCTAATGAACTCAGGCAGTCATTTACCTGCAACACAATTCAGGAAAATCATCCTTGAATCGAAGGCCAGTTCTCAGTGTGGTCATCATCTTCACCCTCACAGAACTGACATGTTTGGGTCCCATTAATTTCATCAAAGACATCAAACTGTTCAAGGCCTATAAAATAAGCAGGGTTTCAAAATAAAGCCATAAAGAAGCTGGCAGGAGCAGATGAGCCTTAAGGACAAGTGCTTCCCACACTAATCTCAGAGTACGTATTCTCTGGCAACACAAGGTCTAATAAATGTTGGCAGTTTATTCTGTCCAAGTGCTTATGTAAGAGTTATAAATTTGAAAAACACGAGTTGAGTTCTTTTTTTTTTCCCTCTTTGAAGGTGATTTGTTATTTTGGTTCTGATGGTCCTCTTAAGCAGTAATTTTCCAATTTATTAAGAATCTAATACCTACTGTTTAATCTTCTTCATATCCATCCCAAACTGCTATGCAGCACATGCATTTTTGTCCTAATGGTACTAAATTCAACATGCTCTAATTTAGTAATAAAACAAATAGGTAACTAATGACATACTCAGAAAATAATACACACATTTGTATTGAGGTGGAATACAGAATCAGACTTGTATGAATAGCTCCAGATTCTAATGAAGAGGTAAAGAAACTCTCCAGTCAACCTTAACTATGTGCCAAAATATGCAAACTCTTTATGGTTTAAAACTAACTCTAGTATTCTTAGATTTGAGGTTATTCTCTCACTTGGGATAACAGTAAGAAAGATTTCACATAGATACAAGTTATTTGGGGGATTAAATTTACCAGTTGACACCAAAAGGACAAGTATTGGTTGCTGAAATTTTTAGAGGTTAATTAATTAAGAGAAGGGAAGTACAGACTGAAATAAAAGCTTCCATTCATGGGCTTTCATTATAATTTTACTGACTGAAGAGTGGAGACAAATAAAAAGGGAAATTTAATCAGTACCTAAAATTCTATCCCAATCTACAGACAAAAATTTCCAGGGGTGACCAATTGTGACAGCAATCATAAGGAAATTTCACTGTGCCAAATGTATTTAAACATACACTGACAAATACTGAAGTTACTTTACTTTCTGTAACTTAACATTTTTGGTATTCAAAAGCACCATGGGCCATGACTCACATGAGACCAATTTGGGCCAATGCATTCAATAATGCAACTTCTGTTTGAGCTATCAGGGAGTGCTGGTCTCTTTTCTTCCCACTGAGCTAGATGTTGTGACGACGTGAGCCTGAAGCCGTTGGGGCCATCACCTAGCACTTAAGTTAGAGCCAATCCAAAGGAATTTGAGCTAACTGATTAATTCTGAGAATACTGTGTCCAAAATCAAGCTATGCCCGAAGCTATATTATCCTTACACTTTTAGTTACAGAGCCAACAAATTCCTTTAAGCCAGTTTGGGTGAGTTTTCTGTCCCTTATAAACAAAAGAACAGTAAATGATATAATTTTTCTTTTTAGATTCCCCGAAAGCTTATGTGAGTTGTTCAGGAACACAGAATATCATGTGTTTGATTATTTTTCATCTTTGAATGTCTGCAGCTAGAAGGAGAAGTCATGTCTCCTGCATATTCTATATGAATTCTGTTCTGGCACTTTGCAACTCAACTATCACCACCTACCATTTTCTTATCTTCAATGCCAACACTGGAGCTCAGTAACTGCATGTTAAAAAAGGCCAAGATGCCCAACAACTTGGGTTGCAAATAATCAGCCTAAGGGAAAAAAAAAACCCACATAAAAAAGGTACTACATAAGTTTTATACAGATCAAATTTCATAAATCAACAATTTATTTATATTATTTCTATTTTATCTAACTACGTTAGAATATTGGAAATAAACAGTCGGTGAATTAAATTTTTCCCAAAGCATATATTTTCACATGTAATACTTTAAAAATTAGTGAAACTGATTTACAATCAAAATATGATTAAACAGTACTGTACAGTGAGAAAATCATAAGCTTTTGAATTACAGTTGAGCTATGGTGGGATTTTCAGGATCTGACTCATGTCAGCATCCAGAGTGGAGAGGATATTTATCTTAAGGAGAAGAAGAATAGAGAAAGACAAGTGAATGTCCTTATCTAGAGCATTTAGAGCTAAGGTGGAAAAAAAAAAGTACTTGATTACGGAATAGGTACCCTGCCAGAATGAAGGTCTGACATAGAGGTCAAATCCACTGATGTAATAGTAACAAAGGGGTACAAGCCTTGGGCATCAACAATTACAGGTTAGGTATCACTGTCCATGGCACTTTGGGTCTCCTGAAGTGGACAGGGTTAATTCTTTCTTGAAAAAGGGTCCTAGAGGAGTGGGTATGGGCTTTAAAATCAGCCAAACCTGGGTTTGAATCCCAGTTTTGACACTTCCTAGTATTTGATGCTGGATAAGTTACTTAGCTTCTCTGGGTCTGTAAGATGGGACAATGAAAGCACCAACTGCATAGAGTTTGTTGTAGAGATTAAATAAGATATCACGTGTTAAGCCCTTAGAATATAGTAAAGTGTTAAATAAACTTAAGTTAGTATTATTAAAAACTGGGAATGTGAGTACTCTGCAAAGAAGAATTTCCCCCTCTTTAAAAATCTTTATGTATAGGCAAGAAAAGGGACCAAAAAAAAAAGCGGGGGGGCTGGGGAGAAGTAGCAATTAGAATATTTTCCAACTCCAGGAGAAAGTTGCATTGTTTGGCATTGAGGCACCTAATTTAAGTATCTCTAGGTTACACACACTGCCAGGCTGGGGTCGGGGGGCAGTAAGAAGGGTGTGCACTACCTCACAGTAGAGAGGAAATTAGGTGTCCAACACGTTCTCCAGGTTAGATGTTGGGATAAACTTTTTTTCTCTTCCAAAGCACAGAGAATCATCAGTTTTACCAAAGCCTAAAATTACATTTAATTTACAAACTTCTGATTTGTATTAAGACTCAACTTAGGTTTAATAAGCCATAATTCATTAATCGCATGGTTCCAGCCCATTCTTAAATGAAAAGCAGATATAGATGATACTCACATAGTCCGTGTCAACATTCTAATTTTAAAGCTCTTATATTTAGACAAATAGTTCGTTCATCTGCCACTCACCAAATATTTATTATGTATGCCTAGAATACTGTGCCAGGTGTACGAGATAAGCTCTCCCTACTAGTTTACATGGGACACTGATATGAGAAGAAGACATTAAACAAGTACATACATAAGGTTGTGATAAGTGTTATAAAGAAATAAACGTGATCACATGAGAGAGAACTGGGATGAGGTGATCAGGAACTTAGATAGGGTGATCAGGAAACTCTGAGATCTAAAGAATGAAAAAGATCCAGGATAATATTCCAAGTAAAGAAACTACGTATTGCAAAGGCTGTAAAGCAGGAAAAGACTTGACATGTTTAAGAAACACAAACAAAACAATGCTGAAATACAGGGAGAAAGGAAGATAAAAGTTGCACAATATGGGGCCTCCCTGGTGGCGCAGTGGTTGAGAGTCTGCCTGCCGATGCAGGGGACGCGGGTTCGTGCCCCAGTCCGGGAAGATCCCACATGCCGCGGAGCGGCTGGACCCGT
Organism: Delphinapterus leucas; assembly: GCF_059928025.1. NCBI lineage: Eukaryota > Metazoa > Chordata > Mammalia > Artiodactyla > Monodontidae > Delphinapterus > Delphinapterus leucas. Next base: position 127,125,195 of record NC_143132.1, on the reverse strand, counting down.
GAGCCATGGCCGCTGAGCCCGCGCGTCCAGAGCCTGTGCTCCGCAACGGGAGAGGCCACAACAGTGAGAGGCCGCGTACCACAAAAAAAAAAAAAAGGTTGCACAATATGAGGGTGGAAAGATATACAGACCACGTACAGCCTTATAAGAGCAATGAAAACAACAGAAGGAATTTAGGCAGGGGATAATGTGAGTATAAGTTGTAAGAAGAGTACTTCAAATGCTGTGTAAATAACTGATTAAAGATGCAGGAAAGGAAGAGCAATAGGAGAGAACTGTTAGGAGGTTTTTATAGTATTCCTGGAGAAAGATGACGGTCACTTGTATAAGGGTGGTGGCGGCAGAGATGGAAAGATATATTTTGGGGCTAGACTTGGAAGGACTTGTTGCTACTCAATTTTAAAGGATATAAGAAGTGAAGGGCTCATGAATACCTTCCAGGTTTTGAAGCAACTGAGCTTCTAGGTAGACACTGGTACCATCTCCTGAGAAGGGAAGACTGTGAGAGAAACAGGTTAAAGGGAAAATAAAGATTTTTTAACGGACATGTAATGTTTGGAATTGAGATGTTTAAAAGACGGACAAATAGAGATTACAAAGAGGAAGCTGGACAGTCTCTATCTGTCATCTTCCCTCATCCTCAGATCCATTCTCTGCTCTTTCCTGCCTTGCTATGTGCCTAGGAGGCTAACCAGATTTCATCACTCAAGGTATCTTTCCCTCTGTCTTCCCACTAAATTCAGTCAACAGGAGGCACCAACAAGGGAACAAAGGGCAGGAGGAGAGCATGTGGTATTTATACTTCCTGTTCTCTCTGCGTTGTGAGGTGGCCCTGGCAGTGGTTATATACAATGAGAGCCCTTCCCCCACACCATGATTCTAGCTCTCAACCAGGCTCTGGTAATGCCATTTCTTCCTGCCCAGGACTAAGGGGAGCATATGTTTTCTGCCGTTTCTAGTCCCTGGGCTCCTTAACATTCCATGCTGGTTCTCTTAACCTTGCCCATATCAATGAAAATAGTCCCTTCATTAAATTCTTTTCAGTGAAACATTTTTGTGTATTCCATCTGTTTCCTGCCAGGACCTAACTTGCATAAGCCCAAAAGTCCAAAGCTCAAGAGAGGTCTGGACTAGAACTTCCACTATGAAATCATCAAAATGTAAATCATATTACAGGACCAGATGAATTCAGATTCTTTCTCATTTAAAGAGAGAATATTTATAGAGAAAAAGACCCAATTACACAGTACTGAACCAATCTAACATTTAGAGGATAAAGTAGATAAAGTAAAGATTAAGAATGAGTGGACAAAAAAAAGAAAAAAAAAGAATGAGTGGACAATCAACAGATGAATGGATAAAGATGTGGTACATATATACAATGGAATCCTACTCAGCCATAAAAAAGAATGAAATAATACCATTTGTAGCAACATGGATGAACCAAGGGATTATCATACTATGTGAATACTATGTGAAATAAGTCAGAAAGAGAAAGACAAATACCATATGCTATCACTTACATGTGGAATCTAAAATATGACACAAATGAACTTTATCGACCAAACAGAAACAGACTCACAGACATAGAGAACAGACCTGTGGTTGCCAAGGGGGAGGGGGTGGGGGAGGGATAGATTGGGAGTTTGGGATTAGCAGATGTAAACTATTATATATAGAATGGATAAACAAGGTCCTACTGTATAGCACAGGGAACTATATTCAGTATTCTGTAATAAACCATAATGGAAAGGACTATGAAAAAGAATATATGTATGTTAACTGAATCACTTTGCTATACAGCAGAAATTAACACATTGTAAATCAACTATACTTCAATAAAATAAATTAAAAATAAAGAATGAGTAGACAGTGAAGCAAAAAGAAAACCAAGAAAATGCAGTGTCACAGATGCCACATAAGAAAGGATGGTCAGTTGTACTGAATGCTACTGGAAGCTGAATAAGATAGGAAAAGAGAAGTGACCATTAGATGTGATAGCAGGAAGACTGCTTTTGACCTTAAGATGAGAATTTCAGTAGAATATTTAGAACAGAGTCAGGCTAAAATAAGCTAAAGAATGAATGGGAAATGAGAAAGCAGAGATAGAAACCTCTCAAGATATTTTGCTGATAGACAAAATATCAGCAAAATATCAGCAAAATTTGAGTCTCTTGAAAGAATGAAAGCAATCAAAATAAAAAATAGTAAGCCTCAGGATTTATGTTTTTTCAGGTGAAGAAATAAAATAGTAAGATGATTTCAGATACGAATTTAAGACAAGGAAAGAAAAAGGAATAACATATTTTCTAACTTATCTTAAATCTAACAATGGATTTAAATATAGTTAGAAGTGATAAAGTTAGCATGTCATGCCACGGAAGGGGTAGCGCGGGGAGCTACAAACACACTCTAATCTACAGTGAAAAAGTGGTGAAGAAAAATGAACATTTTTACCGAATGAAAAAATAAAGTCTAAGATCATATGAAAATGCATATTTTTCAATGCTAATATGTATGCTGTGACAATGTAATTTAAATCATCAGCCTTTTCAAAATAAAAATCCCAATCGAAAATTTAAATAAATCTCTAGCATTTGGAAAATATATAAAACACCTGTTTCTCCAATTTCATAATTAAGCTACAAAAAGGAGAAAAACCAAGCAAAAAACCCATACAACATATTCCTTACCATTAGTTCGGGTGACGTGATATCTCTTGGGCCCTGATATGGATCATCACTAGATGCAAATGAGGCAAGTATTGACAAACCATTGAAAACCTGTTGATAGTGTTCTCCAATACGTAGCAATAGTTCATTATGCAGTCCTTGGAAATCTTGTCTCAACAGGCTCCCGAGTTCAATTTCTGTTTCATTCTAACCCAAAGACACATTTCAAAAATTTAAGAAAAAATTTTTTTCTCCATACTAATACCTTGGAAATAAGTATACTGATTTTAATACACTATTAGTTAATCAGGAGCTCTAGATCAGGTGACAAGAATTACTAATGATATAAAAAAGTCATTGGAAAAGGATTCTGACCTTGATTTCTCCTGGTAGGTCTGCCATGGGCTACAGGTAATGAAAACAAGTGATCAGACTTTATTTTGAAATAAAATTTTTAAAAGAGAGTCTAGTTTTCTATAAAGGTTCAAAATGTCATTCACTCATTATTCATGGAAATGTAACCCTGACAGGAAAATCAGTGGCTCAGAGCACAGTCTTTCTGGACAGACTGCTGATATCTAAATTCCAGCTTTATCATTTATTAGTTGTGCTGTGACTTAGACAAGTAACCTAATCTGACCTTTCTCTGCCTTAGTTTTCTCAACTATCAAATGGAAAAATAGTACTTTTATCTCACTGGGTAACTGTGAGGAGTTATCCAAGTGAAATGATCCATAAAAATTGTTTAGCAAAATTTCTGGCATGTAGTAAGAAGCACTGAAATGTTATTATCATTCCACCTTTACAATAAAGATTTTCTTTCTCAAAATGAATAAATATACTCAATATTCAAAAAGTCTCATGTGGAAAGAGATCTATAGCTGGCATATCATGAAATACGTGAAATAAATTAACATCAGAGAAAAAGAGTAGAGTTACATATGCATATCTGATAGGTTCTCTTGTTCCCATACAGCCTCTTATTCCTCAGATATTGTTGCTACTATAACACCAAAAAAAGAAGCACAAGCTATAATTTTAAATTTGAAAACTAGCAAGAAACTGGGCCAAACTGTAATCAGAGCACTAAGTAACTAAACTCAGTGCCAACACTGTACTACAGGTGAAGGATACTGCCTCTTCCAATAGATGTAATTACTTGCATATCATTAGTCATTTTACAGCTCCAATCAATTAATAAATTCTAAAATGAAATTAGCTGGGACTTCCCTGGTGGTCCAGTGGGAAGGACTCCATGCTCTCAATGCAGGGGTCCCAGGTTTGATCCCTGGTCGGAGAACTAGATCCGACATGCATGCCACAACTAAGAGTCCGTGTGCTGTAAATAAGAAGCCCACGTGCCACAACTAAGAAGTCTGCATGCTGCAACTAGGAAGTCTGCATGCCACAGTGAAGATCCCGCATGCCCCAACTAAGACCCGGCACAGCCAAAATAAAAATAAATAAATAAATAAAATTAAAAAAAAAAAAAATGAAATTAGCTGAGAATCTGATCCATGAATGGATGACTACCTATCATATACCATTATGGTAAAACAATCAAAGAATATAACAAAAGAATAATTCTATTTAATACTCTCCTTGGCCCAGGGCAAAGCTTATTTACGTACCATTTGAACTTATATTACCCTAGGATAGATTATAAACTACGGATAGACTACAAACTACTCACTCTATTTCCTATAAGAATGTCACAACAGCTTTCCTATAATGCTAATTTAAACAAAAGAGTAAAATATAAACAAATATTCAATTACCTTTAGATAATGAAGGGCACGTTCTAATTCATCCTTGGAACAGGAACAGACCAAATGGGAAAAAATATACTTGAAATTATTTATTAAAATCTCTCTACGATTGACATTTAATTGTTTTCCTAAAGTTCGAATGAGAGCAGAAGCTGCAGGGCTTGCTTTGGCAGCAAGGTCAGGTAGCAGAACTTGTAACGTTCTCTGAAAAAGAAACACTACAATTACTAAAAAGTACATTTGTCCAGGTGATAAAATATTCATATAAGCTATGTTCAAAAATAATTTAAAATGCCACACAAATTTGGAGTCCACATACAACATATCTGAATTCAGATATACCATTTATTCATTCAACACATATTTAACGAGCATCTATTATGATTCAGGCACTTCAGATACAGCAGTGAAAAAACAGACAAGGTCCCTGATGGCACAGAGTTTACACTGCAGAGGGGGAGAGACAGACAATAAATAAGCTAATGTACAAGTAGCAAAGAAAATAATTTCTCATGAGTATGTGTTAAAATATACTCATGCTCTTAAGGCAGTGGTTCCAAGCCTGATTTACTATTTGAGCTAACTATAGTATTTAGACAATAAGCAAGAGTAGCCATAAATGCAATATTTAAAATTTTTTAAATTAAAAAGTTGATGCTGCAAAATTAAAGAAAACCTTTTTAACACACCCACCATTCCAACATGGCAGCAAATCTACTTTGATTTTGGTCTGTTTCCTTTAAGATCTCGTTCATAAAATAATACACAAAATTCCAAACATAAAATGGTTGATCTTTCATTTATTATGTATCTAATGAACAACTACTACATGTCAGCCACTATCCTAGGCACCGAAGATGTGACAGCAAATAACACTCAGGCCCTGCCCTCAGAGACACTTAAACCTTATTTCTGTTATGCCTTTCAACTTAATATTAATCCTGTAAGACTGTTATGACATTATAAGGTAGTTTCTCTAAAGTATTTATAATTATTATGTTAAGGTACATAATATTCTAGGACCTAAATATTAGACACCTAGTTTCTTCTCTGGGTTTTGTCTATTTGCTACTTGGAAAATGTTGCAATAAACATCTGTGCTTTGGGGCTCCCAGATGGAACTACTGAGGGAAAAAGTAAAAATATCTTTGTGGTCCTTAGTGTATAGTATCATATTTCCTTCTAGGATTTGTCCAATTTACATGCAATTTAACTTTGTTAAAATATGATAATACTGTAGAGAAAAATTCTGCATGGGTCACTATTATAATATTAACTAAGAAAAATAAACTTTGCCTTCAGGAAAACATAAGAAGATAATCTACACCATCCATCTTTCAAACCTCAGCCCCACTAATGACTTTTCAAAGGCTTCCCAAACTACTTCATACTACAAACTCTATCATCTGAATTCACAGGTCATCTATAGCACTAGTTTGTACTATATTACTCCAACTCCTTAGGGCTAGGTAAGATCATATTAGACTTTCCATTACCAATGGAACCAATCATAGCACTAAAGACATAAGGGCTCAGTAAACTGAACTCATTAGCATTAATTAAATAGTATGAACCTTTCAAGATAGCTAACTCTATAGAGCAATGACTCAAATCAACACGTATTTCACTTTTATAACATAAGTAATATTATCATATCAAAGTCAAAGGAAAACATGCAAATTTGAAAATCTATGGTCTACATTGTACTTGCCAGATTTTATTTTAAAAAAATCTAGAATGGAATAAACACAAAATATTAAATTGAAAACCTCAATTAAGTCAACTATACTTTGCAACTTACAGTAAGGAAACGATTAAGATCAGGAAAGTCAAAAACATTGGCAATTTCAGACAAGGTATTTAAAGCCATTTCTCTCTGGTGAGCCACATCTTGTTTCCGCATCTCAGCATTCTGGCATGGAGTACTAGGAAGCACTGTCATCTGACTGGAGTGGAGGGATTCTACCAAAAACTAAAGCAAAATGATTTATTAGTTTTCACACAAGGAAGAACATTTAACTAATATGTTTTAAGTTAACATAAAGGACAGTATTGGACAGTGTTCTAAACATATTACCTAAATTAGTTCATTTAATTTTTGTAACAATCTTAATGAGGTAGACTGTGCATATACTCCCTTTTACAGATGAAGTAACCAGGCTTAGTTAAGAAACTTGAATATCTTGCTAAGGATTACACCACTAACACAGTACAAAGCCTGTATTTTAAACATATCCTTACTTTTCAGCCTTGAATCAACCTTTTTTTTTTAAAACAAAGTGCCTTATCCATAATATCAAGTCATAAAAAAGTTTATTATCACTAAAAGAAAGGCTAATACAGAAAGGCTTCTCTTAACAGATTAACAATAGAGAGTAATAATTATTATAAGATGATTTTTCCCCTCTCCCATTTATAAACAATATCTTCAGACCAAGATACGAAAATATAAAAATGAGATTTACATTCTTTTAAATAAACCATTTTAAAAAATACCTCTTTTTTAAAGCAAGAAAAGTAAAACATATATGTGTTCTTTTTTTAACTTTTGCAAAGTAATTCTATTTCCTATAGTCAAGGCCAATGCTGACTCTCACCTGACAGATGGGTTTCTTATACTGGCTGAAAAAGTTTTGCAGTTTAACACTTTTAGCTGCAACCAGAGCTCTAATTTCTGTGTATGCTGCTCCAGAGACAGATGCTGACTTGGATAATAAACAATGCAATAAGTGCAAGAGTGCAAAAGGTACCAAATCCCCTTTTGCTGCCCTAAAATTATTAAAAAAAAAAAAAGTTACCATCAATGTTTTGAAAATAAATGGAAATCCACAAATAAATGCATACTGATATCACACTTCTTCCTATAACATTACATCTCTCCTAATACCATTTCTTTTTTTTTAATGCTTGAAAATCTTTTATTAGTCACCTCTTAAGCTTCTCTGCAACAAAAATGTACACAAATTAGAATTTTAACTGTTTTATGTTCTTGATTCTTTTTTTTTTAACACCTTTATTGGGGTATAATTGCTTTACAATGGTGTGTTAGTTTCTGCTATATAACAAAGTGAATCAGTTATACATATACATATGTTCCCATATCTCTTCCCTGTTGCATCTCCCTCCCTCCCACCCTCCCTATCCCACCCCTCCAGGCGGTCACAAAGCACTGAGCTGATATCCCTGTGCTATGCAGCTGCTTCCCACTAGCTATCTACCTTACGTTTGTTAGTGTATATATGTCCATGCCTCTCTCTCGCTTTGTCACAGCTCACCCTTCCCCCTCCCCATATCCTCAAGTCCGTTCTCCAGTAGGTCTGTGTCTTTATTCCTGTTCCTATCACCATTTCTAACAGCAGGCAAACAATAAAGGAAAATGGCCAAAATAAATAAGGAAGTATACAAAAGCTGCCAAACATACCTTCCAATATCCCCTGTTGTAAGAATCAAGGTATCCTTCAACTCATTATTTCTTGAGATCTGAGCATGTGTATATGCTTCCTTCATTCTTAAGACAAAAAGCTAGACCAATAAAATTAACTAGTTAAATTTTTAAAGTCAGGTTTATGAAAACACACACAAAAAAATTAAATAAAATTTTAATAAAATAAAATAAAATAAAAATAAAATAAAATAAAATTTAAATTTAAAATAAAAATCATCAACCTCTTTTATAAATCCATCTTCAGCATCCAAGGATTCCAATATATGCTTGATATTTCCACTAAAAGCCACTCTAACATCCTTGTCTGGATCTTCCATTAAATTTAATAAAGTTCCAAGAACCATTTTTACATCTGTTTCATCTTCTCTAAAATCAAGGTGCTTACAAAGATGATACAGATTATCTATGAAAGCTAAAGGGCAAAAGCATAAAATACTTAATTTAACACAGTAAACAGAAAAGTTTTACTATAAAAATGCTGTCAATAAATAATATACTACAAAGAATGCTAAGTTGTCTAATAAAGTCAATATTTAGTGTTTAAATTTGTAAAGCACACAGAATTCTGGAGGATTAAAACGAATAAATACTGAATACTTATAAAACTGAATACTTTTAAATTTACTTTTACTTAATAAAAGTTATACATAATTTAAATCTAAAATAAATTCTAGAATTTTTTAAAGTTTTAAAATGACTAGTCACTTAGATTTTGTAGATCATTATATTACTGGGATAGATTTAAAAGCACATTTCACTAATCTAAAGAACTGTGAATTAAGGGCAAGCTTAGCCTTACTGTTAATCTTACTTTGTTTTTACAGATTTATTTATTACTTATTTATTTTATTTATTTTTGGCTACGTCAGGTCTTAGTTGCGGCACGCGGGATCTTTCATTGCAGTGCTCGGGCTCTTCGCTGTGGTGCACAGACTTCTCTCTAGTTGTGGCATACGGGTTTTCTCTCTCTAGTTGTTGCGCGCAGGCTCCAGGAAGCACAAGCTCAGTAGCTGTGGCGCAGGGGCTTAGTTGCCCCGCGGGTGTGGGATCTTAGTTCCCTGACCAGGGATTGAACCTGTGTGCCCTACACTGTAAGGCGGGTTTTCTACCACTGGATCACCAGGGCAGTCCCTGTTAATCTTATATTACATTACATTACATTACTAGATTTAGGGAGTCCTAGAAATCACCTATCATACATTGCTTTGAAAACTTGAGGGCAAGTTGTAATTTATTACACAAACAAAGCAATCTTCCAAGTATGTGTATAAATCTCATGCTCCCAACAAATCCATACACCATTACCATCGGAAAGCAGCAAAGGTACAATCCATACTCCTCAGCTGGGCAAAGTATCTAACTATTTGAAGTTTTAAGGTCCAAAGTAGTGGCAGGGGACACATTAACAAGGTCCCTGGGATCACTGAAGAGGATACAGAATACTGAAACTCACAATATTGAAACAAACATCAGGTATGCCCCATTATACTGTCAAATCAAAAAAGCATTTAGAAAATCTAAAAATTACTTCCATTGTTAGTTCTGTGATACAGTCTAATACCAGACATCCCTTTTATGAACGATCATTACATAAGCATTGACTCTATCAAGCAAGTCTAATTTTTTAAGGCTTTAGCCTAATTCCACCACTGATTTTAAAAACAGAGCTTAAATAGGTTTTTTTTGTGTGTGTGTGTGTGTGGTATGTGGGCCTCTCACTGTTGTGGCCTCTCCCGTTGTGGAGCACAGGCTCTGGACGCGCAGGCTCAATGGCCATGGCTCACGGGCCCAGCCGCTCCGCGGCATGTGGGATCTTCCCGGACCGGGGCACAAACCCGTGTCCCCTGCATCGGCAGGTGGACTCTCAACCACTGCACCACCAGGGAAGCCCTTAAATAGGTTTTAAAATATTAAATATATCATAACAAACCACTCACCAAGTTTCACAGGACTAGGTAATTTTTTTTTCAGTAGGAAAAGGAATGGCTTGCAAACAGACACTTTTAGTCGAGAAGATGAACATTCATGTTGAGAAGTGACTTTTAGGCTCTTACATAAGAGGTCAATACGTCTATGTTCAGAGAAAGGCTCTGATAAAGAACTTGTCAAATAAAACATGCCATGAAGTGTACAGACAAGCTGACCAAGTATAGATGCAAATTCTTTCTTGACAATGTCAGAATCATCTTTGACTTTATCTCTATGGGGAAAAAAACAAAAAGTACTAAACGTTCTTGCTTAATTTTGTGGTCTAAATAGTCTTGTTTAATTTGAGGCAAAAGTACTGGTAAAACAAAAGGTAGAAGGAAAAAAGTTTTAATTCTAAAACTAAAAGCAATGTTTGTTCTATATACCCAGCAATAAACATAAATTTGCATATATGATATCTGTCCAATCAAGTTGTATATTCAAATTAAAATATTAATACATACATAAGAATCTTGGGAACTCTGTTATAAGAATTCTGCTGCTGTAATAAGATAAAAAATCCATTAATACAACTTGTCCGGATTACTTCATGGGAGCTCTGCAGGGCCCAGCTGTAAACTGCGGTTCTCCACTCAAGGTATATTCTTCTTGGAAAAAGAGTTAGAAGAAATACGCATCGTGACTGTGCCTGTGGTGCTGAAAAAATTAAGTCTATTAATCAAGATTTCTAAGTGTTAATTTTATATATATATATATACACACACACATATATATATTTACTCTCTGTTGTAAAGTCAATAACATTTAAAATACATATAGTATTTAATTAAAAGCTCCTTTTCCAAAAATAAAGCATGTGCACTGAAAAAGGTCTATGCCCAATCTTACTAGATAATCAGGGAAATCCAAATTGAAACACCCATCAGATAGCAAAAAACATATGTTTGTTTAGGTAGTTATGTCTCTGACATTCTTTCTTTCTTTTTTTTTTTAGCCGCACTGCGTGGCTTGTAGGATTTTAGCTACCTGACCAGGGATCGAACCTGGGCCTTCTGCAGTGAGAGCACAGTCCTAACCACTGGATGGCCAAGGAATTCCCTCTTTTTTTTTTTTTTAAGATAACAAAATTTTAAAATTTGACAATGCCAAGTGCTGGTGAGGATATGAAACAACAGGAACTCACATATTCTGCTAACAGAAATATAAACTGGAATGACATCTTTGGAGAACAATGTTGGCAGGATAGAGTTGAGGATGTACAAATCCTACAATTTACTCCTTTCTATATGTCTAACTCCTTCTTTTTAAATTATTAAAAAACGTACCTTCTCTTCTAATTATTGAAAAAATAGAAATGATAAGTGTTAGAAGTCCTATATAGAGATAAATGAAAAGAAAACAAATCACACATATAGAATTTTGTGACCACTTACAGTAGCTATCTGAAATCCTCTGGCTTACTGTTAGAAGGCTGGTGGCAAATGTGGTCAACTTTAAAGAGTCATCATCAGAATGGGAACAAATCCATGGAAGTGAGAGCATTCCACATAAGTCTTCCAGGATATGATCTTCAAATGAAGTTTTTACTACAGAAATACACAATAGGTGATTAATTATACCTTTTCTTTAATCATATTTACCTGTGTCTTCTTTCAATAAAAAAAAGACATTCTAAACATCTTTTACAAGTGGAATTACAGCAAACATTCAATAAACAGGGGTTCTTAACACAGAGATGATGTTCTGAGGTCTGTGAATTCAAAGGAATTAAATGTGACTTTATAAAAATATACATTTACAGGGGCTTCCCTGGTGGCGCAGTGGTTGGGAGTCCGCCTGCGATGCAGGGGACACGGGTTCGTGCCCCGGTCCAGGAGGATCCCACGTGCCGCGGAGTGGCTGGGCCCGTGAGCCATGGCTGCTGAGCCTGCACGTCCAGAGCCTGTGCTCCGCAATGGGAGAGGCCACAACAGTGAGAGGCCCGTGTACCGCCAAAAAAAAAAAAAAAATGCATTTATATGTGTTTTAGGAGAAGAAGCATAGCATTCTTCAGATTCTCAAATCAAAAATTTTAAAGTTATAGTTTCTATTGACTGAAAAAGAATAAATCAAAATGTTAGACAAATAAATTTAGAACTTACAAATTACTCAGCTTAATAGAACTAAAGTCAAGAAAAAACTTTTGGGTAGTCCCAACAATTGCATATTTAAGCCTCAGGCAAAAGAGAAAACCTATTCTATACTGATTACCTTTTAAGGTTATTTTGATCTATTGGGTTTTTGTACTCACCTTGAATATACATCAAAGCATCATATATTTTTACCACTTTGTCAATAATTGTCTCCAGGTCAGGTTTCTGAACAGATTCTAACAAAGTCCTGCAGCTCTTAAGCACTTTTGTGTAAAAATCCAAAGACATCCAAGTTATCACTACTGAAGGTTTCTTCTTACATTTCTGTTGACAGTCCTTGAAATCACAGTAGCTGCAGTTAAAACATTTTTTAAGACATAGAATTAAAATGAATTTTGTTATAGTCAAAACTAGTACCATAGTAAGCCAAAAGAAACTTTCAGTATGGGGCTTCCCTGGTGGTGCAGTGGTTAAGAATCCGCCTGCCAATGCAGGGGACACGGGTTCAAGCCCTGGTCCGGGAAGATCCCACATGGTGCAGAGCAACTAAGCCCGTGCGCCACAACTACTGAGCCTGCACTCTAGAGCTCTCAAGCCACAACTATTGAGCCCACATGTCACAACTACTGAAGGCCACGCACCTAGAGCCTGTGCTCTGCAACAAGAGAAGCCACTGCAATGAAAAGCCCGCGCACTGCAAGGAAGAGTAGCCCCGGCTCGCTGCAACTAGAGAAAGCCTGTGCGCAGCAGAAGACCCAACGCAGCCAAAAATAAATAAACTAATTAAAAAAAATTGTGAGTATGAAACTAACCTATAACTTTAAACTAATTCAAAGTAAATGTGCATATCAATGAATGTATCATTATTATTTTAAGTTTAATCCCTTTATGCCTAAATCACTCAGGATTTGGTAAAGCTAATCTATGATACCTAAATGTGACACCACCAGGCTTTAAAATAATAGAAGATATGCCGTGTAAACCGTTTCTTAATTATATGAGAAAGGCAGACTTCAACCTAATTAGCTATTCCTTCAAGTTATCTCAAATTCCAAATTTAATGCAATCTGAATTAATACAGTTTCTTTAAAATCTCCTTCATAACTTTGTATTAGCTAGCTAAGAGTCAGAAAATACAGAATAAACGATTATGTAAAAAATTAACAAGGAGTGTTGGTCTATAATGTGGCAGTAAAAATAAGACTAAATCTTCAGAGGGGGTTCACACTTTGTTTCTTCTGATAATCAGCCTATATTAAGAATGCTAAACTGAAAATATACCTCTAACGAGTTTTAAATTCCTACTTTTATGATCAAAGGGCAAAGTTCTCTTGACGAAACGTTTGGCTAGAAGAGCACTGGCTTCTGAGTTGTATAAAAATGTGTTCTACTTTTCTGCCCAGGAAAGTTAGTTTAGGCTTCAGACAAAAACGAGCCTCAATTTCTCTGAGCCTCAATTTCTAGTGTGTAAAGTGGACATAACAGCATTTACTTCACAGAACTGTTGTAAAGATTAAATAAGATATGTACAGTACCTAACACAGTATCTGGCATTTAGCAGGTGCTCAAAAAAAAAATTTCTATTTCACTGAAATGTTTGTGTTCTAAGGTCACAAAAATCAAGTGAATAAAGAGGTCTTCTAAAACAATAAATTCAAATTTATTACACAAAACCCACCCAGAAAATACAAGTTGTTTTACCAGTCCATGTTTTGATGAGAACAATGAACAGTACACAGAGCAGTCAGTTGTAGGATGACAGCGATTCCTTCTAAAGTCTCAATAACAGGATTCTTCAGGTTATTGAATTCAAGGAAAACCTGAAGGGACTCAGCCTTCTGTATCAGTGCACTCCATAATATGCTCTTTTTGTTCATATCCACATGTTTAATTCTGTAATTAATTATAACCAGAGTATAAAGATATTCATATGAACTTATATAATTTTGCTCACATATGAAAAATATTTAAAACAAAAGATAGCATGTAATGGCAACTACTGAAATTTTTTTTTTTTTTGGCCACACTGTGTGGCTTCTGGGATCTTAGTTCCCCAACCAGGGATTGAACCTGGGCCACGGCAGTGAAAGCACTGAGTCCTAACCACTGGACTGCCAGGGACCCTACAACTATTGAAATTTAAAACAACTTTTATAGTTGGCTGAAGCATGGGAATTCTTTGGCTACATTACAAAAAAATAGTTTGTTAACATTTTTTAAATTGCTTATAGATGTAAAGTCTCAGAGATTTTTCATGTATTAAAAAGTTAAATTAGGCAAGTAAAGACTTAAAAAGTCTTTTAAGTAACCATATTTAGCCATGAAATCTCTTATACTAGAATAGACTACAAGCACTATTAAGATATTTTAAGCATTCCTTTGACTAACTATAGAAAGAACAAATGTTCTTTGTGTATTTAAGTCAAAGCACTTACGTAAAGATGATTTTTAAGTGACTAAAGTTTTATTAAGTGGCTAAATACAAACTGAATGAAGGTCATACTCCTCTGTCTGTTTTGGTGCTCTTTTGGAAGAGTTAAGAGATGAGCTGAGTCGACGCCTTTTGGGTGACAGTCCATCGCTATTACTGCTGAGGTTTTCCTGTTGAATTTGGCACTGAACCTCCTCAATGATTTCCATACTTTCCATTTTTAAGGCTGCATAAAGTGGGCCCAACAAATACTGAGAAAGCAAAAATAATTTAAAAAACTAATTCTTAGAAAATAAGTTTATATTATTCATAGCAAAAATGTATTAGGTATTAAGATGTCAAATAAGGTAAATTATTTTCAGAGTCTCATCAGGCAAACAAAAACCTAAGTTAATCTATATTATTTCACAGTCTATACATCGACATATGTATAGTTCTATATCTAGAACTATGGTCTATAGTCTTAGAAGGCCTAAGACAAATCCTTCTCTCTATAACCTGTTTTTCCCTAAACCAAAATGACACAAAGAAAAATTCTACAAGGGAATTACTAACTTCTTTTATACTACAAATCTAGCAAGACTTACAGATAAAATAAACTAAAATATTTAATCAATTTATTGTATATCTATTTTATTGTAGTGTCTCCCACAGTCCAAATAGAAAAAAAAGGCATAATTTGGCATGACTAGTACTATATACTCATAGGTTTTCTAGAAGTGACTGATTATAACCTGTCAAAGAAAAATCTATGTGAGTGCTCAAAGTTTTTGCAATGAAGTTGATAACTGGCTCCTTTTTAATTAATAATGCAACGAACATGTTTACACTTCACAAACTCTACTTTAAAACTCCATTGGCAGTTCATTACCAATGTAGTGCACAAATGTTTCTAAAATCAAATTAAAAATCCATAATAGGAAGCCAAAGTACATTATGAAAATCATCCCATTCTGAATGTACATTATTAAAGATATTTTATTTTCTCATTATTAATCTTGCATATATGCATACACTTAAATTAAGAACAAATTACATGCTTAACAAGTAACCTTACAAATGACTTACCTCTGCATCTACCTGAGCTCCAAGCACATCCACAAGAGCTCTACAAATATTTCTCACATGAACCTTCCTGACTTGTAAAGCAGATTCATACCCAGCTGGCACATATCTAAGGAAATACTGCAGTAAATGGCACAAAGCTGCTTTTAGCAAATCAGACTTAAGCTGCATAAGCACACCATCTTCAAACATGACACAGAGTTTTTCTAGCAGCATATTTAAATAGACAGGCTCAACATTTCTATAAGCTTCTGCTTCAAAGGGGAATAGTGTCTTTATCAGCTTTGATAATGGCTCTTCATAGAGTTTCAATTGGTCAGCATCCATTTCTACAAGGTGTTTTAATAATTCCAAAAGTGAGCTGAAAAAAGTGCTGGCTGGTTGTGCCGGTAGTCCTCCAAGCTCAAAGAGTTCAGTTAAAAGGCTAATTGCTAAGGATTTAACTTTTGGACTACCATACTCTAGCAGAACACAAACTATCCGCCAAAGCAAGAGTTCTTGCCTTCTAAAAAACACAATTGCAATAATACGAATAAGAACCGTTAATAAAGTGACTTCGATAAACTCTAAATTTTGCATGTTCATGAACTGCAAAGGAGCTGGTTGTAAATACCCTACATGTTCATCTAATTGACTTAAAAATCGGCTAACTACCACTGGCCATTCCACAAAGTGTCCCGTTGCATCTCTTTCGTGGAGGTAAATCAAATCTTCAAAAAGATGTAATAATTCCTTCGTCAGTACTCCAAAAATGGCAGGACTCTTGCTTTTAAAAAGAAATAATAATGAGCAGATGACTTCACAGATTTTTTTGTGTAACATGTGACAGGATGGAGTTGCTGCAATCCGTAGAAGTCTTGTTATGATCCAGTTACTGAATTCTTTGAAATAAACAAACAAAAAAGATATTAAATAAATAAATACATAAGAGTGCCAATCAATTTGCTAAATGCTTGATGATTTATTTTTAAAGTGTAAACTTCACTAACAAAATAGTCTAAAACATTCCCTACACAATGGAAACATATTATAATAATTTAGAATACCAATTTTGGTGTCAGACAAGTTCCTAGCTCTCCACTTATCAGTCGTGTGAACTTTTCATTTCTCTAAACTTCTGTAACTTCATCTATGAAAGGGGAATAATGACACCTACTTTATATGCTACCCTGGTCAAGTAAGATAATATATTTGAAATTCTCAGCATAGTGCCTCAAGTTAAATAAAGGCTCAATAAATAGTAATTATCACTCCTTCAACAAATATTATTGAGTAGTGACTCTGTCTCAGATGCATAAGAACAAATCAGTCATAGTCCTGTCCTCCTGAATCCTATAATATAGTTTCTCAAACTTCTTAACTGCAACTAAGAGATATATTTTATATCACAACCCAGTATACATATACATATTTTAAAAATTTAAATATGTGAAACAAAAGTTTCATGTACCTATTACATGTACATTGCATGTACTTATTACATGCAATGTACTATGATATTTTCTAGTCAATTATATTTAATCTTCAATACCCACTAAATGGGTTATAACCTGTTTTTTAAAAATCAGTGTAGCAAAGAATATTAGACAAACAGGTATTTATAATATAGTTTAAAAACTACTATGATAGAAGAAATATAGAACACTCTGTACTAACAGCATAAAGAAAGAACAACTAAGCCAGTCCTAGAGTAGGCAGTCAGTAATGGTCAGAAAAGACTTTTTAGAGGACATACTATCAAAGTTGAGTCTTAAATTCAAGCAAAAAAATTTTTAAATACTCTATGTGTTGTACAGAAAAAGAAAAAGCTATGTGCTTTACACCTCTTTATGAGGAAGCCAATAAAGAGACAAAAGTAGCATTTTAGGCTTGAGGGCCATATGATCTCCATGTCCACTACTCAGTGTTGCCTTTGAAGTAGTTGCAGACAATAAGTAAACGAATGATCATGGCTGTGTTCCAATAAAACTTTGTTCACAGAAACAGGCGGCCAGCCTGTGGGCCATGGTTTGCTAACGCCTGATCTAGAAGAAAGAGATTACCAAAATCAGAAAAAAGAAAACTTCTAAAGTTTTCAATGGCATATGAACATATTCAATTACTTCCACTCCATTCTGGGTACCTAGTTCATAATAAAAGAAAACAATAAGGATGCATGAAATAAAACTAACCATTACCATTTTGCTCCCTCAGTTTATACCAAATTTGACGAAAATATGTGTAACAATGTGTATATTGTTATATTTATAATGTTATAGTTCAGAAGAGAAGAGGGTAGAATTCATAGAAGAAATTGAAAATGAATGCACAAACAGCAGGACTTACCAATACAACTGCCTTTGGCCTCATTTTGTCCATGGCTTCCATTCACATTTACAAACATAAGTGGGGAGGACTTCATGATATGCTGGATGAAATCGAGCAACATCACAGAGGTTGGCTGAGAGTCAGTCTTCTTTACAAGTTCTAGAGCAACTAAAACAATAAAAGCTTCATTTTAAAGAGTCATGACAAATTAAATGGCAGTGCTTTTAAGAAACTAAACTTTGGTGACAAGAATTATGTCCAACACAGTGCTCATGATAAACCGATGGGGCTAAAAACACACTACAATCCTATCTAATTTTAAATGTTTAATAATCACATGTATTCATCTGTTATATACCCATTCACCAAACATGTGCCATAGGCCTACAATACGCCTGGCACTGTGTGAAAATCTGAGGATTAAAAAAACCCTCAAAATCAGGTGAGGGAGTCAGACAAATAAACTAGTCATTATATGTAAACTGCACTAATCTACAAAAGAGGAAACAAGTGTCTGGGAATATGCTTGAAGGAGTTGATTCCTAGATGATGAGGAGTTGGTCAAACAGACAGGGTAAGGACAAGTGGTCTAAACAGATGGAGTACCATATGAAAACACATCCTGCAAGTATTCAGTAGTCATTTGTTATTTTTCAGGAACTTATAATTTCGCTGATTGAAAAAGAAAGGCTAAATGACTATTGTTAAGTCATGAAATCTGTGTCAAATTTGGAATTAAATTTATAAACCATGAGCCAAATGCCACTCTGTATTATCCCTTCCACGTAATTTTAACAGACATGACACATATGACACCATCTTGCCAAGTTGGTAATATTTATCTTTTAGATTGCCACAAACAGGAAATAGTTGATTCGACAACTCACAGAATCTTATTACCTCCCATAGACAAAGGTGCCAACCCTTATTTAAAGAGTTTTTTTTTAATGGCATTTGCTGTTTCTCAACCACTGACACAAGACCTAGCTAAAACAGAACTGGCCAAATATTTTTACCTATAATAATATCATATATCAAAGAAGAACTCATAGCAAGCAGCAGAAAATCTAGATAACAAAGAGGAAAACAGAATTACTTTAAAAGCCTAAATCACATTAAGCCTAAATCACATTATGTAACAAGTAATATTGTAAAGAACTTGCCTGAAAATAGTAACTAACATAAACACTAACTATATATCTAAAATTATATGGAGAAAAATGCTAGTATAATGTGTATACATGGAAAAGAAAACAATTTAAGTTATAAAATTTATACCAGAAATAATTGTTTCTTACCAACATTTACATCTGTAAGTATTCGGTCAATGAACTGACAAAGAATTTGTCTTGGCTTCTGTACAACGGTATTATATTCCTCTGGACTGGAACTAAAATACAAATAAAATGTTTTTAACCCTTAAAGGGACTCACAGTGTCATTTGTAAAAAATTCTCTAAAGTTGAACTTATCAAATGTGCTTAGTTTTAATGTTGACACTGATAGTATTCTTCTGCAAAGTATCCAATCTGCAAAGTCTAGACCTGCCCTGCGCAATATGGTAGCCCTTATCACATGCTAGTGAGAACCTGATATGTAGTTAGTCCAAACTGGGATGTGCTACAAGTATAAAATACACATTGGATTTTGAATATTCATTACCAAAAATGTGTAATACTGCATTAATAATTTTATATTAATTACATGTTGAAATGATAATACCTGGATATACTGAGTTAAATAATATACATTGGGTTTTTTGTGAGGTTTTAAAGTTTTTCTTGTTCTTTTTTTACTGAAGTATAGTTGATTTACAATGTTGTGTTAGTTTCTCATGTACAGCAAAGTGATTCATATTCTTTTCCATTATGGTTTATTACAGGATATCGAATATAGTTCCCTGTGCTATACAATAGGGCCTTGCTGTTTATCTATTCTATATATAATAGCTTGCACCTGCTATTCTCAAACTCCCAATCGAATCCTCCCCTCCCCCACCTTTGGGCAACCGCAAGTCTGTTCTCTATGTCTGAATCTGTTTCTGTTTCATAAATAAATTCATTTGTGTCATATTTTAGATTCCACATATAAGTAATATAATATGGTAATAATATATATTGTTAAAATTAATTTCACTTACTTTCTTTTTGTAATGTAGCCACTAGAAAATTTCAATTACATACATGGCTTGCTTTATATTTCTATTGAACAGATCTAGACTTTTAGAAAATCAAGAGAAAACAGTTTCTTCAACAAAGAAATTCCAAGGGAAAAAATAGAGGAGGAGAAACCCATAATGAACTTAAGGGCCATATCAACCAATTATAATATATGACTCTACATTGGATTCTGAATCAAAACTAAAAATAGCAAACTATATATGACAATTGGGAATATCTGAACACAGACTAGATATCTGATGCTATTAAGAAATTATATTTTTAGATGTGATAACGGTATGTGGTATGTCAAAAAAGTCTTTATCTTTTAGAGATAAATACTGGTATTTATTGATAAAATGATGCCTGGAATTTGCTGCAAAGTACTCTGAGGAGAGGAAGCGAGCCATGAATTGATCATTATTAGGTGAAATGGGAAATCAGTTATACCATTTTCTCTTTTTTTTTTTCTTTTTTGCGGTACGTGGGCCTCTCCCGTTGCGGAGTACAGGCTCCGGACACGCAGGCTCAGCGGCCATGGCTCACGGGCCCAGCCGCTCCACGGCACGTGGGATCTTCCCGGACTGGGGCACGAACCCGTATCCCCTGAATCGGCAGGCGGACTCTCAACCACTGTGCCACCAGGGAAGCCCCATTTTCTCTTTTATTGTAAGTTTGAAACTTTCCACAATAAAAATTCAATAAATGTTAGGGAAAAATACACATATTGAGTCTTAAGAACAATCATGAAAAAACAATACTAAAAGGAGATAGGGCCTCCCTGGTGGTGCAGTGGTTGAGTGTCCGCCTGCCGATGCAGGGGACGCGGGTTTGTGCCCCGGTCCTGGAGGATCCCACATGCCGCGGAGCGGCTGGGCCCGTGAGCCATGGCCGCTGAGCCTGCGTGTCCGGAGCCTGTACTCCGCAACGGGAGAGGCCACAGCAGTGAGAGGCCCGTGTACCGCAAAAAAAAAAAAAAAAATATTATTAAAAGGAGATACAATAATTAAGCAGAGGAAGAGTATCCTAGAATCCTGAATGAACTCAACCTGAGTTCCATGATTTGTGTAAATAACCAAGGAATAGAACATAATAATAGAAAGCCTGTGTTCCACTACATAATGAGGAATCATACAGTTATTCGTGTAATCAACAAACATTTACTGAGTACCTATAATGCACCACACAACACATCAGAAGCTACTGTTGGGAAGGTGAAAGACAGTTTAATGGAGGAGACTGATAAATCAATCTAGCCCTCTATCCAGGCTGGATTATGAGGCCATTCACCCAAACAGTTAACACAGGTGGAAGCACACATACGGGAAGAAAAGAAATTCAGTTTTAGAAATACTGAGTTTAAGGTCTCAAGGGAACAACTAAGTGGAATGTCCAAAAGATTTTTGTAATTACAGTTCTAGACCTCAAGTTCTAGCCTAGAGATATAGATTAACTTATCGATATATAATAGTACATAACAAGCAAGGCTAAACGCATTGTATTATTTCATATTTCACAAGAAATAAGATAGGGATATTGGACCCTAATTTGCATATGTGGAGACTGGTGCTTACAGAGATTATATAATCTACCACTATTAGAGCTAGTAGTAGTGGAAGCCTTGGATATGAACGCAAATGTAATAAGTAATAAGAAAGCCAGAGAGAACCCAAAGTTAAGGTTAGTAGAGGCACGAGGAGAAAAGGAAAGGGCCAGAGAAACAGAAAGAAAAACAATGAGAGATGTGTTCTAGAATCCAAGGAGGTTAGAATTTTAAGGAGGGAGCTGTCAACACAATCAAATAAAATTAGTTTGTTAAAATGTCCTTTGGATATATTTTTTTATTATGGTAAAATACACTTAACATAAAATTTACCATTTTAACCATTTTTAAGTGTACAGTTCTGTGCCATTAAGTACATTCACATTATCCTACACCATCACCACCATCCCTCTCCAGAACTTTTTCATCTTCCCAAAGTGAAACTGTACTCATTAAACAATACCTCCCCATTCCCCCTGCCGACAATTCTGTCTCTATGAATTTGACTACTTACATCTACACGTTGAATCCTATATTTGTCCTCTTGTGACTGACTTATTTCACTTAGCATACATCTTCACTGTTCATCCATGTTGTAACGTGTCAGGATTTCCTTCCTCTTTAAAGCTAGATAATATTCTACTGTGTTTATACCACATTTTATTTATCTATCCATGTTTCCATAGACACTTGGATTGCTTCCACCTTTTGGCTACTGTAACTAATGCCTCTATGAACATGGGTGTACAAGTATCTGTTTCAGTCCCTTTCAATTATTTTCGGTATATACCTAGAAGTGGAAATGCAAGATCATATGGTACTTCCATGTTTAGTTTTTTGAGATACTGCCATACTGCTTCCACGGTAGCTGCACCATTTTACATTGCTACCAACAACTTACAAAGTTCCAATTTTTCCTTATCCTCACCAACACTTGTTGGTTTTGTTGTTGTTGTTGTTTTAAAATAGCAGCCATCCTCATGGGTCTGCAATGGTATCTCATTGTACTTTTGATTCACAATCCCCTAATAATTAGGGATGCTGAACATTTTTTCATGTGCTTTTTGTCCATTTGTCTTTCTTCTTTGGAGAAAGTCTATTTAAGTCCTTTCCTCATTTTTGAGAGTCTCATACTCTACTGACCCTTTCCTCATTTTTAAATCAGGTTGCTTTTTGTTGTTGATACTGAGATGTAGTTCTTAATATTTTGGGGATATTAACTCCTTATCAGATATATGACTTGCAAACATTTACTTTCATTCCATAGGTTGTCTTTTCACTCTGTTGATACTGTCCTTTGCTGCATAGAAGATTTAAATTTTGATAATTTTTAATTTTAAATTTGATCTATTTTTTCATACGCTGTCATGCTTTTGGTGTCATAGCCAAGAAGTTACTGCCGAATCTAATGTCGGGAAGCTTTTCCCCTAAAAGTTCTCTTCTAAGAGTTTTATAGTTTTACATTTAGGTCTTTGATTCATTTTGAGTTAATTTTTTTTGTCCTTTGGATTTTAAAGTTTTAGTGTAGAGATAAAGGCAGAAGCCAGATTGCAAAGGGTGAAAAACAGATGAAATGTGAATATTGAGAATAGCATGCTCTCTCTAAAGCTTGACCATGGAATGAAGAGAAGAATTGGGAGTTAGTGGTAACTAAAGGAATATATGAGGTCAAGAGGGTTTTGTTTTGTTTCCCTTAAGATGGAAAGACTTGAACAATTTATTCTTGAAATTTGGCTTTCCTTCCTGGGATCATGTATAAGTAAAGAGATAATCCTTGGACAGGATGATTATCAGTAATCCTAATGACAATCATTAATATATATTTATTAATACAGGAGGAAAGGATGAGTACAGACTTTAATAATACAATAAATTCAAAACACAAATAAAGCCAGATGCCCTGCTTCAAGGAAGTCACTGGGGAGAGGGTAAGAAAGCACACAAATAATTTTAATCAGGTGTCATATACACCCAAAGCAGGAAATAACTAGCTCTGCAGAGAGGATTCATGGAAAGTTGTGTATAAATGATTAGCTCACTCCATCACTTCTACTAACAAAACAGCTGAGGATATAGTAACTGGTAAGCTGGTTATTTACACAAAATAAAATTATGTATTTCATATAAATAACAACTTATAACATCCACATAGTACTATAAATGTACATATGTTTTCCCACTTAAACAATGCTAAAAGAAAAAATGAGAAGGTTAATTATTTTCTTGATTATTCAATCACAAAGTCCGATCCTAATTGATTACATACAGGATCCAAGGCATCTACAGCTAATAACTGCCATGATGGAAATGGTCCTGGTACATGGTAAACACTCCAAAAAATTTTGCTGAATGAATGAACGGTTCATAAGAATCTTTCTGCATCTTGTGTCTCCTTCATCCTTAATGTATAAACTTTTTCAGACCTGTGGAATATCTATCTACCTGTTCTCTGCCACTAGACCATAGGCTCCTAGAGGTGGAGACTATGTTTTATTTCTCTATGAATTCCTGCAGCACCACTAGACCATAAGCTCCTGCAGGAGAGAAAATGTGTTTCACTTCCCTTTGCATCTCCTACACCACACCTAGAACTGTATCTTGCTTGATAGAAAACAACTAAGTTACTGAACTTAATAAATATTTGCAAGTAATATAAACTCTAGGTGTACAGAATCAAAGAACAAGTAGTTGTATTTATAAGTGAAAGAGAAAAAATTTTGTGTTTCTTATCTTATTTAAACCAGCACTGACCAATAGAAATACAATGCAAGCCACATGTGTAGTTTTAAATTTTCTAGTAGTCACATTAAGAATGTAAAAAGAAACAGGCAATTTTAATCCCAATAATATATCTGAAATATTATCTGAACATGTAATAATATAAAAATTATTAATGACATTGTTTACATTCCTTTTGGAGGGGGGTGGTAATTAAGTCTTTGAAACCCAGTATCTTACATTTAGAGCACATCTCAGTTTAGATTAGCCACATGTGAAACGCTCAGTGGCAACATTTGGCTGGTGTCCATAGTAGGTTATAGGACATCACAGATTTAAATATAACAAAAAAAATTTTAAGTCTGAAATTACAAGATAACATGAATTGTTTTAGACAAAGTCAGGAGATTTTGTCATAAACCAAATGTAATTTGACGAGTGTCATTTAAAAATGTTAATGAGGAGGTTTGTGGTGGAGAGGAACCAGGATTGTGGCTGGTGGTCAGAGTTTCCTATAAAGTAACTCTGTAAAAAAGGTTATGCATTCATATTTCATTTGCATAATTTTTAAAAATCAGTTTTTTTATAAAGGTGATGTGATTGTCATTTATTAGATGTACTATCAGAATAAAGAAATTCATTGAGGAGTAAGGATTTCTTATTTTGCAACCTCTACCTTGGAACTGAGCTAAGAGGGTATACTTTTTCAAAAGTATACAGTAATATTTGGGTGGTAATTTATCACATAAAGTTTGGATACATTTAACAAACACTTGAAAACCTCCCCTGGGGCAAGTATCAAACGCCAGGAAAACCAAGGTACCATATATCTGCCCTAAAAGAATTCGTAGTTTAAAGGACAAAAAAGTAAGCAGGCAGTTTTAACACAGCATGGTTAAGTGTTAATAGAGCCAAGATAGAACTCAGCCCTGAGCAGGACCTATCAGTCAAGGCTCCCTGGAGGAGGTGACACAAAGCTGAGTCCCTAGGGGGCTAGGCAGGTAAAATAAGGGAAGGAAGGTGAGTATTCCAGCAGAGGAAACAACATGTGCAAAGGGTCAGGAACAAGAACATAAGCTGCTCTAGAAACTGTCAGAGGTTCTACATGGCCAAAGAACAGGGAGGTATATCTAGAAATGAAGCTGAAGAGGGAAGATAAGGTCAAAGCGCAAAGGACTAACGAGTTTGAATTTTGTACTGAAGGCAATAGGACACTGAAGGGTTCTAAGCAGGTGAGTGAAGGTTAAACATGTTTCTAAAACATGAATTCAATTATGTTATTTCTCTATTTAAAACACCCCAATGGCTTCCCACTGAACTTAAAATAAAATCTAATTCCTCATTCTGCCCTATAAAGTGCTAAAGGATCTGGCCTCTGCCTACTCTTCCATCCTTAATACTACTCCCATCTTTGCTCCCTATGTTCCAGGCTTCTTCCTCCTCTTTAAAAAGTAGCCTCATTCCCACCTAGAGATCTTTGTATTTTCTATTCCATCTCAGACACTTCTCCTCCCAGTTTCACATGACTGGCGGCTTCTCACCATCCAAACCTCCTCTAGTGGCTAATGTTGCTGCTCCCCAGCCCCTCATCTCCCTCTCATTTCCCATTTAACATTTTAATGGCAACTATCACTGTTGGAAAAGATCTTGTGATTACAAAGTAATTTTAAAAAGGAAGGTCAGAGAAGGTTCTTGGAAATGACATCTGAATGGAACTAGCCAGTGTTCAGAGAGAAGAAACGAGTGCAAAGGAATGAAGGCAGGAATGATCTTGGTGTATTAAAAAAATAAAGCGAATGTCATTGGAGTAGAGTGAGCAAGGGAGGGATGAGGTAGGCAGGATGAGCAAGGCCATGAGGTCAGAGGTAGGCAGAGGCCAGATTATGGCAGACCTTAGAGGCCCTGGGAAGGAATTTGGATTTTATTCTAAGTATGTTGGAAAACCAAAGGAAGATTTTGAGCAGGGGAGTAATGTTATATAACCTACAATATGATTTATAGTTGTAAAAATCACTTTGGTTGCTAAGTGGGAAATCCACTGTAAGTGGGTAAAAGTGGAAATGGAGAGATCAGCTGAGAGGTTACTCTAATAGTCCAGATAAGAAATTTTGGTGATAGCAGTGGAGATGGTGAAAAGTGCTTTTTTTTTTTTTGCGGTACCTGGGCCTCTCACTGTTGTGGCCTCTCCCGTTGCGGAGCACAGGGTCCAGATGCGCAGGCTCAGCGGCCATGGCTCACAGGCCCAGCCGCTCTGCGGCATGTGGGATCTTCCCAGACCGGGGCACGAACCCGTGTCCCCTGCATGGGCAGGCAGACTCTCAACCACTGCGCCACCAGGGAAGCCCAAAAAGTGTTTTTAAAGGTACAGTTGACAGGACTTGCTGATGGATTATTAAGGGGTAAGGGAAAAAAAAAAAAATCAAGGATAATTCTTAGGCTTTTGGTTCCTACATTTACAATAAGCTGGGGAAGGAACAGGTTTAAGGACAATAAATCAGCAGTTCTGCTTTGGATATGTTAATTTTCATTTCTGAGTATAGATGTTGAGTAAGCAACCTAATATATATCTCTGGGCTAGAGTGATAAATTTGGGAGTTATCAGCATATAGATGGTATTTTAATTTATAGGACTAGACAAAGTTACTGAGGAAGAGAGTGAAGATTGAAAGAGGACTAATGATATAGCCCGAAAGCACATACGGAGTCAAGAATGATTCCTAGATTTCCAGTCTGGAAAAATAAGTGGACACGGTATCATTTACTGAGATATCCCTACCTCAATGAATAAGAGGAATTAAAAAAAAAACCAAAAAGAAAAACCGCTTGGGATATGCAAAGAATTTAAATTGGATATATTGAGTCTTAACTGCATATAGGACACCCAGGGAACAAATGGGTTATACTAACATAGTCTGCCAGTATACAGTTGCATATATGGTTCTATATGAAAGAAACATGGCTTGGAGACACGGATTTGGAGTCATCAAATAGCAGGTGGTAGTTGAAGGCAGGAAGAGTGGATGAGATCACCCAGAGAGACTAGACAGAGAAAAGAGTGCTAACAGAAAAAAACACTGAAGCAAAATTTATCCCTGAGAGACAGAGGAAGAAGAGCCCACACATTAAAACAGTAACATCTTACTTTTTTCAGAAATCTAATTGCCATGGTCAATGAAGAAAAAAAAAAAACAACTGAGGAGACAAGGTCTTGATGGCTTGAATCTGAAACCCAGCTCTAATACTAACTGCTATCTCTCTGGCTTTGGTACTTCAATTCCTGTGACTCTGATTCTTAATAAACAGTGATAATATTTGCTCCATTCTATATCATGGAGATACTGTGAGACTGAATAAGCTTGAATGAAGCAGTTGCAATGAAAAAGTCATGACAATTAAAAACTATTATCAGACAATTCACTACGGGTCAGTTTTTCTATTCCATCTCTTAGAATGGCTACAAATGAGTGAAAGGTAACTATAAGCTCTGTTGATGAAAGCGACTAAAAATAAATCCAAGATCCTATTATTTTTACTAACAAGTATCACAGAGAAAGAAAGAAAAGGGAAGAGAAGTACTAATCAGCAAATTCTATATTAAAGCAAGGTGGGAAAAGTACACTGAGCTTCACATCGAGCCTGAAAGATGAAATCTGTACATCAACTTCCTATATGAACACTTGCCTTCATCTTCTTTTAGAAAGGTAGATGTTACTTTACAAACTGTTAACACAAGTATGCTTGCAACATTCATACAAAGTGGAAAAAAAATCATACACACAACAATATGATGATTCAGTTAAGACAAGTATGGCCCCTTCATTTATATCCTCTTATGTATGTAATCGAGGAAGACTAAATGTCAGCGTCTCTGTACGGTCAACAAGTGGAGATGGACACAGCTGCACTGCAAAAAGAAAGGGAATTAAATATCCCATGGGCTTAACATCAGTTGTGGCTGCGTGCTAAGTTTCCAACCAGTTCAAGAAATCGGAAAGCAACTATTCCAATTGATAGTTCAAGCAGCAGTGGTACAAGCTCACTTATTTTCTGTTCACAGTGGGTTACAAATTTTTTTTTTTTTTAAAAAGCAAACAAACAAAAACCCTGCCTTCTCGTCTTAAGGTCAGGTTTAGGAAAGGCTGTGTGTGTCCTGAATGGGGGCAGCAGCCATCAACATCTACCTACTCTCTTCGGGCAGAATACTGGTTTACACGATTTTACTCTTGGGTTTACAGAAAGGAAAAAAAAAAAAAGAGCTTTTGCAAATGGAACATTATCTTCAAATGTTGGCAATACTCTGTGCACATTTATATTCTGTGGACTTTGTGGCCGATCCCTGGGGTTTCTGACTAAAATAACGGATTGAGGACTGGATGATCGATACGAAAGGGGTCCCATCTCCAGAATGGCATATGATTTCACTTAGAAACGAACTCTTCCTAGCAACTGGCCTTCCTTGACAGAAATCAGAACTAGTGATTTTTCTTCCGAGGGTAGTTTTGGGTCAAAACGTAAAGGTAAAAATCAATCCCTCCACCAGCGATCATAAAGCACAGAAACTGGGGAAAGTCCATGCGTCAAGTACTCCATGTAAGGGAAGAGGCTTTCAAGAAGCAAATGAATGTAGGAAAGTGACCAGAAAGTGTTCGGAAGGGACCTTTCCCTCCCGCTGCGGAGGCAATCCCCCTGGGGTTTGGGGCGGGGGGGGGAGAGGGACGAGCTCCCCGGCGCCGCTGAGGTAAAGTGGGGCCAGCCGACTACCCCTCCCCTCGGATCCGCATCCCGCAGGTTTGCGGCGACGCCCCGCGTCCTTTCAACGGCCTCTCTGAGGGAGAAGCGCTCAAGTCAGCGGAGGAGCATCTCCACAAGGGCCGCGGCCTGGGTTAGGGGATCGGAGCCGGGACGTCCGTGGCTGGGAAGGGAGAGCATGTGAGACGCCGGCCCGGCCCTACCTGCCCAGCTCCCGCAGGGCCGGGATCATAGACGCCAGCTCCAGGCCATGCTCGCCCATGGTGAGGACGCGAGGCACTCTTCAACCACGCCGAGGCGGGCTCCTGGCGTCTCCTCAGCTCTCTCTGGTGAAAAACCGCGGCGCCCGACGGGGGCTCGCAGGGCCCAAAACTCCTCCCGGAAGCCGCGGCCGATCCGCTCTCCAGGCCAGAGTTCTTTTCCGCGTAGGACTCGAGGGGGCGGGGCAAGGGGCGGGGCAAGGGGCGGGGCAAGGGCGGGGTGCGCTCCGGTCAAATTTCCAGCGTCGGGGGCGTTCTGAGCCGGGAAAGCTCGGCAGGCGAGATTCGCGAGAGTTTTGGTTTTTTGCGGTCCTGCTCTGTCACTCACTCCCAGCCTGAGCGGCTCAGATAAGCCTGACCCCTGGATCTGGGGAGGAAAGGGGCGTGGTGGGCAGCAGCGCAGAACGCCTCGCATCACAAATGTGAAGACTGAGACAATTCAGCAGCTAAAGGCCCAGGATTAGACCGCAGGTCTCCCCGCGGAGTCACACCTCCAGGTCCCTCATTTTCTTCCACTTTCTTGGCATCCTTTCTGAGAGATACGGGGCAAAAGATGGGCTCCTCCTTGTCCTTTTTGTTTCAGCAGGGTTTTTTTTGTTCCTTTGTTTTTCCCAACTTGAAGTCTCCGTTAGGTTTCCTTGAGGATTCTCCCAACGTTTAATATTTAAAAAGAGGGTTGAATTATATTTATTTGTGTCTCATTTAGTCAGCAGCAGTACTATGTATTTTTATGTCACCATTACGGGCATCTATTACCTATGATTTAATTTTTAAAGTAAAATCAGTGGCTTTTGGCTGTAGACATTTCCTACCTCAACCCAGTTTGTTTATACGAAAAATGGTCATCATAAGAAGCTGTTAACATGTCAAAATTATGTATTTAATGAGGCAAGGCCATGCAGTGTGCTTACACTGTTTCCTTACACATGAGAATAATCGTTATACAGTATGCTAAAAAAAATCAAAGTGATGGAGTGACAGCCAAATACGCTTCCGCCTCAGGGATTTTACATTTGCTGTGCCCTTTGCCTTGACCTTAAACACCCCTCTTTCATCACCCTTCTTCAGATGTTTGCTGAAATGTCACCAGAGAGCACATAGACTAGCACACTTACACTCACACTCTTTTCCCCTCCATCCTGCTTTATTTTCTTCATAACACGTAGAAACAAATTATATACTATTTTATTGACTGTCTCCTCCAATTAGAATATAAGCTAAAATCCTGAGAGCAGGATTTTGTCTGTTTTATTCACTGCTTAGATACTCGGGACCTAAAACAGTGCCTGGTACATAGTTGGTGTGTACTAAATATTTGTAAAATTGTGGAATGCTATAGTGGGAAGAACATGGGATTAGAAGTTGAAGCCCTGTGCAAGTTCTCATTTCACCTGCTAGCAACTATAGTTACTAAAGTTACTCAGTAAAGTTACTTAACCTCTCTGTACTTCAGTTTTTCATCTATAAAATGAGATTAGTAATATCTATCTTGTAAGGTTACAGTAAAGATTAAATAAGAGGGGCCTCCCTGGTGGCGCAGTGGTTGGGAGTCCACCTACCGATGCTAGGGGACACGGGTTCGTGCCCCGGTCCGGGAAGATCCCACACGCCGCGGAGCGGCTGGGCCCGTGAGCCATGGCCGCTGAGCCTGTGCGTCCGGAGCCTGTGCTCCGCAACGGGAGAGGCCACAACAGTGAGAGGTCCGCGTACCGCAAAAAAAAAAAAAAAAAAAAAGATTAAAAAAGAGCTGGTAGTGCCCTACAGTGGAATACCATTTCTTAGTTAAAATGAATGAAGTATGAATTCTGAAAACGATGTTGAGTGAAAAAAAAAGCAAATGGCAAAGGTATACATAACAATATTAAATCACATACCATTTTAAAACCACAAAATAAGACTTTTAGTGAGTGAATTTTGTATACATACATACATGATAAAAGTATAAAAACATGGTTGGGAAGGATATACATCAACTCCAGGAGAGTTGTACCTCTGCAGAGGGAGAGAAGGGAATGAAATGAGAAGGTTTCAACATATCTGTGAAGGCTTTCTTTTAATAGGATTGGATTAACCATGACAAATCTACAATTTGTTATATTTGGATGACGTGCTGATCTCTCCCAAATTCTTCCTTCTGTTCAGATCTCTCTCTGAGCTTTATATTTCATTATGTCTTCCTTTCTACTGAATTACTTTCCCTTGAATTTTTCCCAGGTATTTTATTTTATGTTATTTTATTTTCTGCCATGTGGCGCGTGGGGTCTTAGTTCCCCAATCAGGGATCGAACTCGCACCCCCTGCATTGTAAGCGCAGAGTCTTAACCACTGGACCGCCAGGGAAGTCCCCCCAGGCATTTTATTTTTGTTTAAATTTTTATTATGGAAAGTTTCAAATATATACAAAAGTAGAGAGAGTAGAATAAGGACCCCCTCCTTATGCCCATCATCCAACTTCAACAACTATCAGCTTATGACCAGTCTTTGTTTCATCTGTAACTACCCCTCCCATTTCCCCGTCTCTAATTGGATTATCTTAAGGAAAATCTCAGACAACTCATCAATTTATCTGTAAACACTTTATTTTGTATCTCTTAAAGATAAGGACTAAATTCTACCTACTAAATATCAAACCCATCCACTTCCCTCCAAATCCCATTATCACCATTCTAGTTTCAGACCATTGCTGTCTTGTGCCCAGATTACTTACATGACATTCTAGCTTGCCTTTCTTCCTTTGGGCTTGTTTCCCCTCCAATGTATTCTCTACACTGAAGTATTACAACTTTTTTTTCTCTTCAACAGTATTATTGAAAATTTTTAAAATATGCACCCTAATATGTGCATATTTACTAACCACATATATTTAGTAATATATCCTAATATGCATGGACATAATGCAGCTGTTGATTGCTTCCTGTCTTCCTCTCACCCCCTCCCGGTTTTATCATTTGGGAAGTTGAGTGTGTCGGGAGAGTGAAGCAGGAAGCTGAGAGGATGAGGTGGGTGGGTTCCTATGTCCTTAGGACCTTGGTTTCCTAAGCCCAGCATCTCAGATCAAGTTGACAACAGGGCACCAACCAATGTCCTGGAAGTTTCAGCCGGCCTGTGTGTATAGAATTGTCCCCAAGGATGATTAAACTAGAGTGGAAGGTGACCACCAGGTGGCACCACAACCCAAATGAGACCAAGATGGACTTCGTTCTCAGTCAGATGCCCAAACCCCTGGCTGCCTAGCTCTGCAAGTTCCATTGTAATGCATTGGATTTTTTTTTTTTTTTTGGCTGCGTTGGGTCTTCGTTGCTGTGCGCGGGGCTTCCTCAAGTTGTGGCGAGCGAGGACTACTCTTCGTTGCGGTGCTCGGGCTTCTCATTGCGGTGGCTTCTCTTGTTACGGAGCACAGGCTTTAGGCGCAAGGGCTTCAGTAGTTGTGGCGCACGGGCTTACTTGCTCCGCGGCATGTGGGATCTTCCCAGACCAGGGCTGGTACCCGTGTTCCCTGCATTGGCAGGCAGATTCTTAACCACTGCGCCACCAGGGAAGTCCCTGGATTTTTTTTTTTTTAACTCCATTTTGTCAGGATTTTACTGTGTACACTAAAATAGAAATCTTAAAAGAAATGAGATTTAAAAATATAAACAGTTTTCCATGTTCCTTTCTACAACTGAATGGACTTCAATATGCACCTCCTTGGTACGCACACACACAAATTTTCATTTTAAATAATGTTTAATAACTTTAATTTTTAATAATTTTTATTTATTTATTTATTTGGCTGCATCAGATCTTAGTTGCGGTACCTGGGATCTTCGTTGAGGCATGTGGGATCTTTCGTTGTGGCGCGGGCTTCTCTGTAGTTGTGGCATGCGGGTTCTTCTCTCTCTAGCTGTGGCTGTGGGAGCGTGGGCTCTGTAGTTTGTGGCACACGGGCTTTCTCATTGAGGCGCATGAGCTCTGTAGTTGTGGCGCGCAGGCTTAGTTGCCCTGCGGCATGTGGGATCTTAGTTCCCCCACCAGGGATCGAACCTGCATCCCCTGCATTGGAAGGCGGATTCTTTATCACTAGACCACCAGGGAAGTCCCTCATTTTTAATAATTTTAAAAGTTATTTATTTTTTATTATTTAATAATTTCAATTGTTAATAGTTTTTAAAACTTTGCTCCTAGATGATGCCAGTGTTGTTTGGAATTGTTCTACATGGCAGACAGAGCACCTTTTCAAAACCCAGGTATGATTATGCAATTCCCCTGCTTCAGTAGCTTGACTGTGTATTGAATATTGTCAGATTAGTGGGTAAAAAGGGGCACGTGTCTAATGGTTTTCATTGGCTAAAGCCTCAAATAACAGACCAACATAACCACAAGTCAACATTCTGAAACTTAATAAAGCAGAACAAATGATCCTGTACAGCCAAACTGCATTAATGAATAATTTAATTCTATTAAACCCATTTAGTAGAAACACTGAAAAAGCCCATTATCAAAAAACACCTAGTTGTCATAGAGGAACTTAAAATATTGAAGAAACTTAAATGTAAAGCTATATGTCTTCCTATCCATGTGGCAGTTTCACATCTGCTAAGTCTGTATTTTGGAGAAGAACTCCATTGTATTTGGATACAATTCAGAAATGACATGGAGTACCTTTGCATGTGTCCAGGAGATTTCTATCTCAGTAATGAATTATTGGCACTTACATTGCTAAGGTCTCAAGCATGACCCTAAGCTTATATCAAATGTGTTTAAATGGTAATGATTATTTGCATTTGCAACCATTTTTTTACTTTTCTCAAAATCCTTTCATCGGTTTCGTCTGCTGTTATCCTCCCAGTAGCTCTGTAATGTAAATAAAGCTTGAGGAGAGGTTTCTGAGTTCTCGAACTTGAGCATGCAGCAGAATCACCTGGAGGGCTTACTAAAACAGATTTCTGAGCCCCAGCCCATTCGGATTCAATGGGTCTGAAAGAGAAGGCAATAACTTGCATTTTAACAAGCTCTTAGGTAGTGCTGATGCTGCTTGTCCATGGACCACACTTTGAGTTAGCACTGTTATAGAGTAGCATTTCTTAACCTTGACTATGCATTGAAATTATGTGAGTGGGAAGCTTTTTTTTGCGGTATGCAGGCCTCTCACTGTTGTGGCCTCTCCCGTTGCGGAGCACAGGCTTGGGACGCGCAGGCTCAGCGGCCATGGCTCACGGGCCCAGCCGCTCCGCGGCGTGTGGGATCTTCCCAGACCGGGGCACGAACCCGTGTCCCCTAGCATCGGTAGGCGGACTCCCAACCACTGCGCCACCAGGGAGGCCCAACGAGTGGGAAGCTTTTTAAAGTATCTGGGTGATGATGGAGCCTCATTAGGGTCCAAGATGGCGGAGTAGGAAGACCTTGAGCTCACCTCCTCTCACAGGCACATCAAAATTATAATTTATTTTTTTATATTTATTTTTGGTTGCGTTGGGTCTTCGTTGCTGTGCGCGGGTTTTCTCTAGTTGTGGCAAGTGGGGGCTACTCTTCGTTGCGGCGAGTGGGGGCTACTCTTCTTTGCGGTGCATGGGCTTCTCATTGCGGTGGCCTCTTGTTGCAGAGCATGGGCTCTAGACGCGTGGGCTTCAGTAGTTGTGGCTCACGGGCTCAGTAGTTGTGGTTCGTGGGATCTGGAGCACAGGCTCAGTAGTTGTGGCGCACAGGCTTAGTTGCTCCGCAGCATGTGGGATCTTCACGGGCCGGGGCTCAAACCCGTGTTGCCTGCACTGGCAGGCAGATTCTTAATCACTGTGCCACCAGGGAAGTCCCCCAAATCATAATTATTTACAGAGCAACTACTGATGAGAAAGACTGGCAGACTAGCAGAAAAGATCTTCTACAACTAAAGATATAAAGAAGGAACCACCGTGAGATGGGTAAGAGGGGCAGAAAGACGGTATAGTCAAGACCCCGGTGGACAGCCCACAAACTGGAGGATAATCACAACTGCAGAGGCTCTCCCCAAGGAGTGAGGGGTTTGAGCTCCGCATTGGGCTCCCCAGCCTGGGGGTCCTGCACCAGGAAGAGGGACCTCAGAAAGTTTGGCTTTGAAGGCAAGTGTGGGAGAACTAGAGGGCTGGGGGAAAAGGGCTACTCTTAAAGGGCGCACATAAAATCTCACACGCTCCAGGACCCAGGGCAGAAGCAATAATTTGAAACAAGCCTGGGTCAGACCCACCTGCTGATCTTAGAGAGCCTCTCAGAGAGGCAGGAGCAGCTGGAGCTCATCCTGGGGACAAAGGCACTGGTAGTAGCCATTTTGGGGAGCACCATCTACCCCATGGACACTGGAGCTGGCAAATGCCATTTTGAAGTCCTGACTCTAGCTTATTAGCACTAGTGCCCAGCCCTGCCCACCAGCCTTTTGGCACCAGTACTGGAAAACCTCAGGCCGAGCAACTAACTGGATGGAGACACAGCCTCACTACCAGCAGGCTTGCTGCCCTAAGACCCCTTGAGCCCATAGACACCCTAACCCAACCCCACACAGCAGAGGGCCTGGGAGAGTGCACCAGCACTAGCCCTGGGACCCCACAGCCCTAGAGCTAGAGACCCTGGGATCTGGCTCCATCCACCAAGGGGCTGGCACTAGCCCAAGGACCAGCGTAGCACACCAGTGGGTAAGCACCAGCCCTCGGACCCCTTGGGCTCCAGCCCCACCCACTGTGGGCCAAAACACCAGCTCCAGGACCCCCAAGCCCTACAACCAGAGACCCTGGGATGCAACTTTGCCCACCAGTGGGCTGGTACTAGCCCTAGGACCCACCCTTACTCACCAGTGGGTGGACACCAGTCCTAGGACCACTACAGCCCTGCACCCTACCCACCATCCTGCAGGCCAGCACCAGCCCCAGGACCCTCTGGGTCCCAGTCCAGCCCATGAGCAAACTAACACCAGCCCTAGGACATCCCCCACCCGGACACTGACCCTGCCCACCAGCAAGCCGATACCAGCTTTGAGACACATTGTACCCCTCAGCCAGCTGCCCTGGGATCCAGCCACACTCACCAGTGGGCCAACACCAGCTTTGGGACACCCTATATCAGGAACTGGCCTCACCCACCAGCAGGCCAATACTAGATCCAGGACCTACAACCCTGTAATCTCATACTCCAGAACCTGACCCTGCCCACCAGTGGGTCAGCACTAGCCCCCAGACCCACCAGGGCACCAGAGCCAGCAGCCTCTGCACAAGGCAGGACCTGGCAACCAACCAGACCAGGGACCAGCCATGCCTAACAGACTGCCCACAGTAGTCAGCCTTCCACAACAGAAGGGCCCATGCAGCCCAAATGGGGAGCACCCCTAGAATATATAGGTCTGGTGGCCAGAGGGCAGTGTGTTGTTGGAATACATAGGACATCTCGTACAAAAGGCCACTTCTCCAAGGTCAGGAAACATAACCAACCTCCCAGATACATAGAAATAAAAGCAGCCAATTTGGCAAACAGAGGCAACAGAGGAATATGTTCTAAATGAAGGAAGAAGATAAAATCCCAGAAGAAGAACTAAGCGGAGATAGGCAATCTACCTGATAGACGGTTCAAGGTAATGATCATAAAGATGTTCAAAAAACTAGGGAGAATACTGGATGAACAGAGTGAGACAGGAGAAGTTTTTTTTTTTTTTTTTTCAGAGGCCACTATGGACTCTTTTTTTTTTTTAAAACAGTTTTTTTTTTTTAATGTATATTTATTTTTGGCTGTGTTGGGTCTTCGTTTCTGTGCAAGGGCTTTCTCTAGTTGTGGCAAGCGGGGGCCACTCTTCATCGCGGTGCGCGGGCCTCTCACTATCACAGCCTCTCTTGTTGCAGAGCACAGGCTCCAGACGCGCAGGCTCAGTAGTTGTGGCTCACGGGCCCAGTTGCTCTGCGGCATGTGGGATCTTCCCGGACCAGGGCTCAAACCCGTGTCCTCTGCATTGGCAGGCAGATTCTCAACCACTGCGCCACCAGGGAAGCCCCCATGAGAAGTTTTTAACAGAGTTAAAAAATATAAAGAACATAGAGAGATGAAGAATACAATAACTGAAATGAAAAGTATACTAGAAGGAAGCAACAGTAGATTAGATAATACAGAGGAACAGATTAGCAAGCTGGAAGACAGAGTAGTAGAAATCACTGAAGCTGAACAGAAAAAAGAAAAAAAAAAAGAAATGAGAACAGTTTAAGAGACCTCTGAGACAGCATCAAGCATACTAACATTCACATTAGAGAACCCAGAAGGAGGAGAGAGAAAGGGACAGAAAACATACTTGAAGACATAATAGTTGAAAACTTCCCTAATAGAAGTTAGGAAACAGACAACCAGGTCCAAGAAGCACAGAGAGACCCAAACAAGATCAACCCAAGTGGGACCACACCAAGACACATTGTAATTAAAATGACAAAAATTAAAGATACAGAGAGAATATTAAAAGCAGCAAGGGAAAAGCCACAAGTTATCTACAAGGGAACTCCCATCAGCCTATCAACTGACTTTTCAGCAGAAACTCTGCAGGCCAGAACGGAGTAGCATGATATATTTAAAGCGATAAAAGGGAAAAACCTACAATCAAGAATACTCAAGCCGGGACTTCCCTGGTGGCACAGTGGTTAAGAATCTGCCTGCCAATGCAGGGGACATGGGTTCGAGCCCTGGTCCAGGAAGATCCCACATGCCACAGAGCAACTAAGCCCGTGCGCCACAACTACTGAGACTGTGCTCTAGAGCCCGTGAGCCACAACTACTGAAGCCCACACACCTAGCACCCGTGGTCCACAGCAAGAGAAACCACTGCAATGAGAAGCCTGCGCACTGCAACGAAGAGTAGCCCCCGCTCACCACAAATAGAGAAAGCCTGCGTGCAGCAATGAAGACCCAATGCAGCCAAAAATAAATAAATAAATAAATTTATTTATTAAAAAAAAAAAACCTCAAGCTGGCAAGGCTTTCATTCAGATTTGATGGAGAGATCAAAAGTTTTACAGACAAGCCAAAAGCTAAGAGTTCAGAACCACCAAACCGACTTTACAAAAAATGTTAAAGGGACTTTGCTGAGCAAAAAAGACCACAACTAGAAACGTGAAAATTATGAAAGGATAAAGCTCAAAGGCAAATATACAATAAAAGTAGTAAATCCACCATGTATAAAGCTAGTAGGAAGGTTAAAAGACAAAAGCAGTAAAATCATCTATATCCACGATAAGTAGTGAAGGGATACACACACACACACAAAATGTAAAATATGATGTCGAAAACAGTAAGTGTGGGGTGGGGAGAAAAAAATGCAGGCTTGTTAAAATAGCTTTGAACTTAAGGGATCAGCAACTTAAAATAATCACATACATATGGCTATGTGTAGTGTGGGATATATAGTCTATGACTATGTAACATCCTTGTATGGTGACGTATCATAACTAGATTTATTGTGGTGATCATTTTGAAATATATAGAAATACCAACTCACTATGTTGTGTAACAGGAACTAATATAGTGTTTTAGGTCAGTTATACTTCAAAAATAAACAAACATAGATAAAGAGATCAGATTTGTGGTTACCAGAGGAGAAGGGTTGGGGGAGGAGGGATTGGATGAAGGTGGTCAAAAGTTACAAATCTCCAGTTATAAGTAAGTACTAGGGATGTAATGTAAAACATGATAAATATAATTAACTGCTATATGTTACATATGAAAGTTGTTAAGAGAATAAATCCTGAGTTCTCATCACAAGAAAACAAATTTTGTTTTTATTCCTTTAATTTTGTATCTGTGAGATGATGGATGTTCACTAAACTTATTATAATAAACATTTCATGAGGTATGTTAGTCAAATCTTTATTCTGTACACCCTAAACCTATACAGTGCTGTATGTCAACTATATCTCAATAAAACTGGAAGAAAAAATTATAAAATAATATAAAAAATAAAAAGTATCTGGGCATTCCCAGAGATTCTGATTTGATTTGGAGTAAGGTGTATATATATATACGCATTTGTCTACTTACCAACAAGCATCTATGCATATGTCTATTAATCATTTGGATTTTGTTTTCTGTTAATTACCTACTCAGGACTTTATGAGTTTTATTTTGGTTTTATCTTTTTATTGATTTATAGGAGCATTTTAATATATTATGGACATTAACCCTTTTCTGATAGATACTCTGAAAATATTTTCTCTTTGTCAGTTTCTTCTTGTCATACAGAAATTTTCATTTTTATTGTATCAGATCTGTCCATATCTTCCCTTACAGCTTCTGGGTTTTGAGTCTTGCCTAAGAAGGTTAACCTCAAGGTTACAAGTGTTCTTTTGTACTTTTTACTAAGATTTTTGTATTTGA
Source organism: Delphinapterus leucas (assembly GCF_059928025.1). Classification (NCBI taxonomy): domain Eukaryota; kingdom Metazoa; phylum Chordata; class Mammalia; order Artiodactyla; family Monodontidae; genus Delphinapterus; species Delphinapterus leucas. The sequence continues at coordinate 127,085,673 of NC_143132.1, read as the reverse complement.
GTTTCCTAGTATTCATTTTCTCATTTATTTACTGATCATTTTCAAGTAAGACAATGTGTTTCCCAGATGGAACATGCATTTGTCAGTATCAAAGTCCCTTTTGCTAGTTTAAGAATAAAGACGTTTATTACGAGATGCAGATAATATATGGAATCATTGGGAGAAACAGACTTCATCATGAGAATCCAAGAACTCCCCAAATTACCGTAAAGGCAGTTGCTAACTCTGACAGGATCAGGAAGCTGCCAGAAGAGGATCATGCTTTCCCTCTCTCCTCATGCGATTCAATTTTCAACCAAAGTCTTACATGACCTGATGAAACCTAAATCATATCTGGAACTATACCTACAAGTACATCTGGGAAATGTAGTTTTTGGCTTTCCAGGAAGGGATTCAAGAAGCAAGTTAGGGCAATCCACAGTGTCTGGTTAATGTTTTATCGACTAGTCCATCACTTTCCCATTATTATTATTATTATTATTTTGTGTGTGTGTGGTACGCGGGCCTCTCACTGCTGTGACCTCTCCCATTGCAGAGCACAGGCTCCGGACACGCAGGCTCAGCGTCCATGGCTCACGGGCCCAGCCGCTCCGTGGCATGTGGGATCTTCCCAGACCGGGGCACAAACCCGTGTTCCCTGCATCGGCAGGCGGACTCTCAACCACTGCGCCACCAGGGAAGCCCTCCCATTATTTTGATGTATCATCGTTTTCATAAGTACAGCACAGATGAAAAAATATTTGAGAACAATCAGTCTTTGCCACACTCCACAGCTGTTTTCCTATTTCCCATCTGTTTCAGTTAATGTTGTACATGAGTTTATTTTTTTCAGCTAAGGATGGGCAGGGCGTGGAGGGAGGATAAAGAATGTAGTAAACTGCCCCAGATCATCTTTCTATGCCCTGAAGCCGTTTCCCCGCCATTGCCTGTTAGGCTGACTTCATCCTGAAATAACTCCTCAGCTTGATCTTCCAGTCCCTACCTGCTCACCATCTGCGTCTTTTCTGAAACCTGGATCATCCATTTGCTTCTTTATCTCAGTCACCAAAGTATTAAATTCCCAACTCTCTGGTCAAAATTTCTGTACTTGCGACATCTTCTCATGATTATTTGAAGGTATTAATTATACTTTCCAAATGTCATCTGATGGTTGCCTAGCTCTGTTTTCTCTACTGTTAGTTGTAGAGATGGTGCTTCTCTCATAGTTGTTTTTTCCTCAAATGTATGATATAATGTTTAGTTATCTGTTCAATTTTGTATTTTATTTTATTTATTTTTATTGAAGTAGTGTTGATTTAACAATTTTGTATTTTAGAACCTCTGTTCGTTTTACCTTTTTATTCACTGTAGCCATCCTTTGCCAATTTGGGGTAAGGAACAGTACTCGAGAGGCCAGGATGTATTGGCAGCTCACCCTCCAGGTATGGGAGACTCGTGTTCTTCCTGGAAGTCCGTAGCTACCAGGACCACAGTTTAGACCCGGCTGCGGAGGAAAAAGGTGTTGACTAGCCTAGCTGCTCTAAATCTCTTTCCCCAGTTACTCTCTCTGACCAGTGCCTCAGTGCCCTCCTTCCATTTCTTGATCTGTTAGCTGAGTTTGCACGCCCTTCCCCCAACTGCTCCATCCTTTGCCTTAGCCTCCTCCTCTGTATGATTTGAGCTGAACGTTCCTTCCATCTTCGTTCTCTGAGATATGATCCTCTCTGTATTTTGTCTTTTCTTAACATTTCTGGTTTGTTCATGGCAGTTTTTCTTGTCTTCCTGGGATATTTTTTTCTTTTAACAAGTATCTTGCGGACTTCCCTGGTGGTACAGTGGTTAAGAATCCGCCTGCCAATGTAGGGGACGTGGGTTCGATCCCTGGTCCAGGAAGATCCCACATGCTGCGGAGCAACTAAGCCCACGCGCCACAACAACTGAAGCCCACGCGCCTAGAGCCCGTGCTCCGCAACAAGAGTAGCCACCGCACTGAGAAGCCCGCGCACCGCAACAAAGAGTAGCCCCCGCCCGCCTCAACTAGAGAAAGCCCACAGGCAGCAGCGAAGCCCCAACGCAGCCAAAAAAACCCCACCATTTCTTTCTTTACCTTTATGGGGAAATAATTTATATAAAATACATTTAATAAATTTAAAGTGTACAATTTAGTTTTGACAGTTGGAGACTCCTGTGAAATCTCCACTATAATCAAGACAAGATTTCTTTTCCATCGTCCCCAAAAGATTTTTACTGCCCCTTGACAGCCTATTCCTCCCTTTACCCCTGGCTCCAGGCAATTACTGGTTTGCTTTTTGTCACTTTAGGTTAGTTTGAACTTTATATAGATGGAATCATATATTTGTCTCTGGCCTCTTTCACCCAGCATAATAATTTTGAGATTTATCCATGTTGAAGCCTATATGAGTAATTCTTTCCTTTTTTTTTTTGCTGAGTAGTATTCCATTGCGTAGATGGATATTGCACAATTTGTTTATCCATTCACCTGTTGGTGGGCATTTGGGTTCCTTCTGGTTGGGGCTATTGTGAAAATAAAAAGCCGCTGTGGACATTCATATTCAAATCTTTGTGTGAACATGTACTTCTCTTGGGTAATAACTACGAATGGAATGCATGGGTTATATGGCAGATGTGTGTTTAACGTTTTAAGAAATGTATTGTGATAACTCACAACTCCTTTATATCTGGGCTCAGATAAGGATACTTAAGCCACTGATTTCTCTAGGTGTAAGGCAGGGAGATATCCTTATTCTCCTCAGCCTTAGCCCACGTACTTCCATCTTTAATTGATTATCGATTCTGTTGGGTTCCTAAAATAATTCCAACATCCTTCTTTTTCATCTCTCAAGCCATACTAATATCATCTCAGGATTTCTTGGGTACCTATTTTGTACCCAGTATTATCCTAGGCGCTAAATGGTCACACAGGACTTTGAGTTAAAGGGGCAACAAATTAGGGCCCCCTCCTGTTGTGTGGACACAGCTGGAGACACCACAACCATAGGCTATGCTACAGGCAAAATACTTGAGAACTCG